>NW_024069361.1:0-49931 GCF_009389715.1 Phoenix dactylifera
AAGAAATTTGCCTATATATTTTGATGCGGATGCATGTAATCTTATTCAAGCATTGGTATAAAATACTTGAATGAAGCTTCTGTGATATGTCGCCAGGGTATCCATAAGGGAGAACAAGAAGTTTTATGCTTTTTGTTTTCACCCAATCCCAATAAACAAACATATGGACTTTAAAGCACATATTGTTGTATATCTAGTTTAAAAGATGAAGGAGACAAATCAAGTAAAGCTTGAAGAACAAGGAACTGAATAACAAATTTGATCAGCAGCATATTTTGCATAAGTTTCAAATGAAGCTAATCATAAACCATTAATTGGAGTCGCATTTCTTACTTTTATTGAAAGATTTTTTTCTTTACTTTAATTACAATTTAAGAAAACATGGATCAAGGTTCCTTCTACACAATCCTTTTACTATTCTCGATTAGACCAGATAAAATTTTCATTTTTCATTAAAAAAAGATTATGCTGAGCAGTTCTCTGAATGTAGACATGAGACAAACAGCATATATCGATATTAAAATTATGTACCATGTAGATACCTATTATTTATATAGTTACACTTACACCATAAGGATAAATCATATAACTGCCCACCAATCTTTGCCTACCAAATTGGGTTTGGTGTTATGAATTTTCATCCGCCAATAATTCCTGTCAAGAACCAACATGATATACAAGCTATCCCAAATCCTTTCTAACAAACTCCATTCTTTCATAAAGATCCATACAAGGATTAAAACAGTGCACCCCAATACCATGCTAGCTAGACACATAGTATGTGTCAAGCCATGCTAGTGCTAGGCACATAATGGCATGCATGGGGCACATAATGGCATGCATGGGGCACATATTGGTACACATGCACTAGGCATGGCATTGAATGTAGTTACTGCATGTCAACAAGACACCAGCATGACACATGCTGATTGGCACAAAGAGCACTTTAATCCTTGAATTTGAATGCTTCCATATCCGCCATTTCAACGTGTTCCCCATCACTTTGACAATAATTAGTACAACTCCAATATATCCATTCCCAATCTATCATTCTTAATTTACTACACATCCTCATTTTGTTACATTCGACTTTTTTTCCAAGATCACCTCATCGTCCAACATTCAATGTCATTTTATAAATTATCCCTTTAAGTTGCTAAGTATGTATCAGTCATATGGCACCCTAAAAGAACATCTTCTATTCATCCATATAGGTCAAAAATTGTTAACTATTATTTCATCCCTCTTTTACAACAGGTCTTCTATGATGAAACCAATTACTCTGTGCTACCATTTGTTAATTCTGACAGGGTCTTATCTTACATTATATTTTTGCTGAAATTTCATCATAAGCCTTTTTCTTCTATATTTTCCTCCACAGATTTAAATTAGCATTTAACATCATCCTCTTCTCACCAATGTTGCCTGGACACTCATGTCCAGCTCCAAAATCTGTGCCAGATAAATATCCTTGTCAGATATGCATCGGATGCTTGGATACTTACGAAGTTCTTTGGTAAATATTCTTAAAGATTAGAATTGGGTAGAACTTTTCCACTAATTAATCAGTTGAACTCTTCCAACAACGAGTTTGATCATCTAATCTGATATTAGGAGTGAGTAATTGTTCTTATTTTGAGATTTGTTAAGAATGTAGGTATTGAAACAACTTTGCAAACTATTATTTTGTTGATATCCTTAAGTTAGTTGGAAAGTTTGAATACGAAATATGTATATTGAAAGGTCTTAACAAACAACACCTTTCTAATATTTCTTTTAATGTTTAAAGGTATAAATACATAATTTGGTTATATTTATATGTTATTCTATCTATCCTTGTATCTCTCTCTTCTCCTGAGTTAGATATTTGGATACATGTCCGAATCCAATTCTTGTATTTATGTCCATGCAACACTGCTTCTCACTAATCAACATCAATTTTCTGCATGTAGCACACAGCATAGCCTATCCTCTTGAATGGTAGCAATTACCACATAGTTCCACAAGGAGAAAAGTAGATTGATGATAATCAAGTAATTGCAGTTATCATTTATAATAGACACCCAATAATTCCTTTTCCTTCATAAAAGGTGGTGAAATTTGTCATTTTCATCAGCATTCTTGCTATGGAGTGTAGCATACAAAAGGATTTCAGCATCATATCAAGGCATCTCAACAATAAGGCGAAGATACAGGGGAGGAATGATGGAGCTATACGTAGTTGCAGTAATAAACCTTGATTTCGTTTACCCTTAACTCCTTATTCAACAAAAGTGATGCATCAATGTGTACCCATTTACGTAAAGAACTTCCCGTAATGGTTCCTTTCCGCACTAAATTCTTCAAGAATAATTTGGCAAAATAAGGGCAAATTACAAGTACATTCTAATTTGAGTTTTGCATAGCACAGTAGCTAATGACAAGAAAGAAGAAACTGTAAAAATTAACCACTAAAGAACTAGATAAGACTCATCATCTACAGTGGATTCAGACATGTCAAGCTACCATGAAACAGAAAGTTTGCTTTGATTTCAATTTCATGGTGGTTCACCTTTCAACAAAAACACATCATATGGAATGAAAGCAGTTATTGCCATTCTACCACAACTGCATCTAACCCAAATTGAATTAAAACCAGTGGAGAAAAAGGAACATTGCGGAGATTTACGACGATTACAGAATTAAATGAAAATCTTTAGTAGATGAGGCAAGAAGACAGCGTACCTTCTCCGGCCACTGGAGATACTGCACACTCACCGTACAAAGCACAGCATCAAAGCTGCAGCTCTCAAGCTGGAGCTCCTGATCTTGGTTCAAATCCTTGACGAAAAAATGGTCCAATCTTGGATTCTTGGCCATCTCCTGGGCATTGAGCCCATGGCCCACCACCCTCTTGTACTCCACCTCGTTTGGCAGGTGGCTGACCCAGGAGCTCATGAGGTCCAGAATCTCCCACCCAGGGGCCAACTTCTCTCGGTAGAGATCAGTTAGCGTCGAGATGAAGCCATCGTCGACGTGGGTCACGAAGCGAGGGTAGGAGTAGAAGTCTCGGTCCGGGAGGGTGTTGAGCTTGGTCCGGCCTTCGCTGGCGAGGACGAGGCGTTTGACTTTGCCTACTGACGAGGATGGAGAGGAAGCGGACGGGTTTTCCGGTGGGTTGGGACGGGAGGAGGATGCTGAGATTTGTGGGAGGCGAGGAGAGGAAGGAGGTTTGGGTTTTGGCCATGGTTTGGGGGGTGGATGAATGGAAAGCATGAGAATGGAACGGAGGGTGTATTACCCTCAACAATTCTGGGTTTGTTGAAACTGGACGAGCTCGTTCTCCTCGGAAAAGAGAGGGCTCGTGGCGTTCAACGATTCAATGATCAGAAGACAAATGGATAACGCAGACCCGCTCCAAATATAGCAATATACGTGGGTTTGAGCTTGTGGATCCGATCGAACGAAAATTTTTTCTAATTTCAAAAAAAATCATATCCTGCATGGTGTGGACCATGCCAAAAGGTTGTCTTATTCTTGTAAGCCTTATGTATCATGCATTAGTCTTGGTGCCTGGCCTATAAAAATGAGACGACCTGATGAGTAAAAACAGAAGCGAGACAAGTAAAATTGAACTAGATTCTGGCCTATTCTTGAGCTTGAGCTTGAGCTTGATGAGAATATTACATTTGCCTTGCACCAGCATATTGGAGTTGTCACCAAAAGTAACATCGCGTTGCATACTTTCATCCAAATCAACAAACAATTCCTTCTTTTCCATCATGTAGTTGCTTGCACCGGTATCAAGATACCATGCATTGTTTTCATTCTTCTCATTTTCATTATGAGCCAACATCAAAGTAGAAATCACCCCATCAATACTCTCTTTCTCAATAATATTAGCTTACTTTCTAACTTTATTAATTTGTTTTGCCCAACATTCATTACTATAGTGCCCATACTTGTGACAATTGAAGCATCGCACATTTCTCTTATCAAAGCTTTATTGATTGGAATGATGATTAAAATTGCTTCTTGACCTTCCTCTTAGAGAGAATGATAATTGGCCTCTCCCATCATGCCTTCCACCTTTTCCTCTATAATTGGAGTTTCTTCTTTGATTACTAAATTCTCTTCCTTGGTTTCCATAACCTCTTCTATGACCTCTATAACTTTCTCCTCGGTTCTCATAGCTTCTATCTTGGCCTCTTTGAGTACCAGCAACATGGCATTCTTCCTTGACATCTTGCAAAGAGAGTTTGGATTGGAGAGCTTGTTCTGAAAAACTAGAAAACTTCTTGCTCAATCTATGCTTATGAACTTGTAGCATTCCCATCAAATGATCAATTGTTACGGTGCTCAAGTCTTTTACCTCTTCAATGACTACCACCACATGTTCGAATTTTGAGATCAAAGAATACAAATTTTCTCCATCACCCTAACATCATCAATCTCCTCGCCATTTTTTTTCATTTCATCCACAATCGACAATGCTCTTGAAAAATAATCTAAAACGAACTCCGACTCATTCATGCTCAACTCCTGAAATTCTCTTCTCAAAATTTGAAGCCTCACCTTCGTAACTTTGTCAATACACCTATGAGCATTCTTGAGAATTTTCCATGACTCTTTTGAAGTTTTGGCATTAAAAATTTTCTCAAAATTAGCTTCATCAATGACTTGGTAGAGAACAAATAAAGCTTTTTTATCTCTCTTCTTTGACTCTTTGAGAATATTTCTTCGACCTTCGATAAGCCCCTCTTCTTCTTGTGGTGAGCTGGGTTCTTTAAACCCTTTTTCAACTATCTCCCATAAATCTTGAGATTCCAATAAAACTTTGATTTGAATACTCCAACGATCATAGTTTTCCTTAGTTAATTTAGAAAGTTGAATAGGAAGCATATTACTCTCCATTTTAATTAATGATTATACTGATCAAGCTCAAACTCAATACTCTTCAAAAAACCCTAATTTCAAATCCTAGAGCAAGCAAAGCACAAGGCACCCACTAAATCCCCAAACCAAGCTCTGATACCAATTTTGTTGGAGCAAAATAGATACTAATAACATGCAAATGGCATCAAATAACAATGAAAAATAGAGTTGAATAATGGGCCACGAGATAGGCTCAAATCTACTTCAAAAAACTCCACATTTCAACCACAAAAAACTGAAAATATAGCTTACAAATAAAAAGATGCCTTTTTTTTCTTGTAGTCTTTTTTTTAACACAAAAATCTGCTCAAGAAATTTCTCCTACCAAGCTCTCACCATCCTCTTCTTCTTTTCAAAGAGAAACTTAAAAGACACTCTCATACCATAAAAACCATAGGCTAGTTTTTCTCTTTTTTTAACATAAAATGAGACTTAAACAAAGAGATCATTAAGTACCCTAAAAAACTAGAAATTACATAGGATGTCATAAAGCAAAAGGTTAAAAGAAACCCACTAAATTGGTTTTACATGTCCAACAAGAAGAAGAGGTGGTGCAGCTATGTCTATGGACCGAAACAAGGTATTTGTCATGCTTCCATAAATATCATACATCTCTTATTAATAGTTGTTGATGAAATATCTTTCATTATTATGATAACTCTGTGCCTCTCATCTTCTATGACAGCTAGATGACTGGGTTGTTTGCAAGTTTACCTGAGGCCAAGTGCTCGCAAAGAATTGTCTAGTACAGAAGTCCCTACAATGGATAGAAGAAAGTTGGAGGTGCTAGAAATAGAGAATCAACCTTTTATATTCCTAAGCTAGGATAACCCGATTTCTCAGCCAGCTGGCAATACCCTCCCATAGCTCACCAAAGCATTGGACTGAGAGATGGAGTCTTGTACTTCTACGTTGACATTGCATGAAATCTCACTGCAGTATCCAACTCCTGATGAGCCAGATGAGATTATTGAATCACAATCAATTGACGAGATCCTCCAACAATTTGTTAATGCACCTCATGAAGGCCCCGATGTCAAGTAGCATGACATCATGATCTTTCCTCTTCCTTAGTTGCTTGACTAGAAGTTGCAGGAAACACCTCCTAGTTCTACATAGGCTGGTGAATTCTTATGTTTTGAAATATATTTATGACCTTATGAATATTAGTGTAGGGTACATAATTGAAGATGAAAATATGAACTATGTATGTTGAGTTTCATCGAGAGATGAAAAATTACTGCTTCCCAACAAATATTATGCTTTGCATTGATGTGATTTTCTACAATCCTTTTAGATTGTTTATTTCTGTATTGATTCAGTAAATCGCAGCTTCAATTTTTAGCTGAGATTATGAAAATATAAAAAGGAAAACAATGAAAGTACTAAAAGTTTTTATGGAAAGGGAATACTGAAAAGCTAATTTTTTCAGGTAACTAGAGTCCTTGTTAGTTCTATGTGAATTCAATGTTGCTGCAGTATCTTCTTTGCATATTCCTTCAAGCTAAATGATAAGTAATGATTGTCTTTTGGTTTTTTAGTAGTTAGGTAATAGTTGATTGAAAAGGCTCTTAGATCAAAATCAAGATTTTTAAATCCTATGCAATGCGGGCATCCTGGTTTCCCTACAAAATAGGATGCCCTGCATCCTACCCCATCCTAGTGGTCATCCCATTTGAACGTCCAACTAATTGCCTAGGAAGATGGAGGAATTCTTCTTTTCTTCCTCTCACTTTCTTTCTTGTCCTCTTTCTCTTCTATTTTGGCTGCAATGGCGATGACCCAATACTTATAAAATCTTAGTGTCTTGACATGTGGATCAAACTTCATCACACATGTTATTTTTCTCTAGATGGTGATCATTTTACTATAAAACAACCCGACCAAATAATACTTTTACTTCAAATCTCAATCACGTCAACTCTTAAAGGAAGTGGATGGTAGGAATGCAAATTTAAGAGAGAGGGAAGGGAGGTGAAAAAGAGAGAGAGAGAGAGAGAGAGAGAGAGAGAGGGAAAAGGAAAGAAATAAAAAAATAAAAAGAAGAAGGGATAGGTGAACTGAATAATGAGTTAATAGGGGAGGGAAGAAGAAAAGGAGAGAGAGAGGGGGAGGGAAAATTCTCTCTCTTCAAGATCTATATGGATAGATAAATGTGGGATTTTGAATGCTTTGAGATCTGTTTGGTTGGTGATCAATAGATGAGTTTATACGAAGGAAGGAGAATCTTTTTTTCATGTGAGATATCCTTGTTCCATGTCTACTGTGCATGCGCATCAAGAAGGGTAAAAAAGCACATAATACTAGGACTCTAGCTAAGGTGCTGAGCCCCCATGACTACTGAGCCTTTTCTCATTGGAGGAAAAACATGGAAGGAGGAGGAACCCCACAATCCAAGCTTCCACCACCCTCCTTCCTAGTGATGACGTCAACACATTAGCAGAGAAAAAAAGGTAAAGAATAATCACTTTTCTTCCTTCTTCCTCCTGGTGATGAGCTGAAGCATCATCGAAAAAGACTAAGGGCATGTGTTTATAAAAAGGTTAGTGGGAGTGCTGTCATTTTTCTCGTACTGTACGTAGATGACATTCTCCTGATTGGGAATGATATTCCCATGTTAACCTCGGTCAAGGTCTGGTTGTCAAAAGAATTCTCCATGAAAGACCTTGGGGAAGCATCCTATATTTTGGGAATAAAGGTCTATAGAGATAGATCTAAAAGGATGCTTGGCCTTTCACAGAAGATGTACATAGAGGAGGTGCTGAAGAGGTTCAACATGGAAAACTCCAAGAGGGGTCTCTTACCCCTAAGGCATGGAATTCATCTCTCCAAGAAGATGTGCCCCAACACATCTGAGGAGATTCAACGCATGAGCAAGATTCCTTATGCATCAGCAATAGGAAGCCTCATGTATGCCATGCTATGTATACGACCTGATATAGCTCTTGCTGTGAGTGTCACAAGCAGATATCAGTCGAATCCAGGTGAAGAACACTGGACAGCTGTGAAGAATATTCTTAAGTACTTGAGAAGAACTAAAGATTTATTCTTGGTTTTTGGAGGATCATCAGAGTTAAAGGTAGAAGGGTACACAGATTCAGACTTCATGACTGATGTCGATGACAGGAAGTCAACATCTGGATACGTGTTCTTGTGCAATGGTGGTACGGTGAATTGGAAGAGTTCTAAACAACCGATCATTGCTGATTCTACTATGGAAGCCGAATACATCGCCGCCTCTGAAGCTGCTAAGGAAGGCTTCTGGTTCAAGAAATTCATTGCAGAGCTGGATGTGATGACATCAGATGCCATAACACTCTACTGCGATAACAATGGCGCCATAGCCCTTGCTAAGGAGCCAAGGTCTCATCAGAAGTCTAAGCATATAGAGCGGCGCTTTCACCTCATACGCGACTATGTGGAGAAGAAATATGTAGAGGTGCAGAGAGTAGACTCCGCGGATAACGTGGCAGACTCTTTCACTAAGCAGCTGAGTCAGCAAAAGACTGAAGCCCACCTTGAGAAGATGGGCCTAAGATATATGACCAATTGGCTTTAGTGCAAGTGGGAGATTGTTAGATGTATGCCCTAGAAGCCAATTTGGCTGACACATTGTTGATTCTAGGGACATAATTTTGTACTTGACTATTTATTATTGAATAAATAAAAGGCATCTTTTCATTCATATTGTTTATGTGTCTATGAATCGTCCAAGAAATTAATAAGATGATGATACATATTCTCAAGAGTTGAGAATTTGAGCCATGTATCATTGGTGATTAATTTCTAAATGCTCCTGATCAAAGGATCATCACGAGGACGGTGATCGATCCGATCAGTGCACAGATCACTCTCCTTCTGGATGGACGAGACTTGAGTCCACAGTGTAGGGACACTGAAGTGATAGTGCAGGTGCTTGTTAGAGAACAAGGGTACTGAGCGTGACCAATACAAGAAGTCACTTGGATGTCTATCCACTCGTCAGTGACTTGCTTGATGTTGCAGTAGTGTGACTGGTCCTTTGACCTGCGGTGCTTCGGCTGCTCACAGTGGGGTTATTGTAGTTTGACTGCACACATACATGGTCCCTAGCCATATGGGTCCATGCAGTGTAGATTGGCTGCAGTAAGTTCACTGTAGGAGTAGGGTATGCACCTATATGGAATCTATCGACCTTGATAGATAAGGAGAGATCCTATGTGATTTATAAGACTGAGTTCGTAAGACCTCGGCCGGGGCAGTATGCACAGTGGAGAAAGAGTTTCTCACTATCGAACTCGAGTCGAATAAATCTTGACATATGACAGACGATGGGGTTTGACGAGTTGTCCATGACCTCCGTCCTGTAGGGATCCACGATAGTAGGACTGTATCACATGTTAACTGCACCTAGAGGTTCATCATTCCATTCTGCTGGGTAGCCACTACATGCTGCTAGGTGTCACTGGTGGATGGTGGGACTCACAGGGATTATCTCGATGATCGATAAACCCTAATGAGTTGAGTTGGAATCGTTCCAACCCATTGAAAGGAGTTTTCAATGATATTGAGATAGAGATCACAATATATCTCACTACCAGTCAGAATAGAACCTATGGGGTCACACACACTAGAAGTATTGACCGATCCGATGGTTGAAATCGTGATTAGGAATCACAAGTAATCAATTTGATTGATAAGAAGTTGAAGAAAGGAACAAAGAGAATTAATTAATTGGACTTGAAACAAGAGTCCTACTTCGGGTAGGATTCCTAGAGTCCTAATTGGATTAGGACTGGGAATCCTAGTTGGAGTAGGACTGGGATTCCTACTTGAAATAGGATTCCTACAATCCTAATGAGATTAGGAATTTTGAATTAAAATTGGATTCCTACTTGGAGTAGGATTCCTAGAAATCCTAATTGGATTAGGACTTTGGATTCAAATTAGAGTCCTAATTGGATTAGGACTAGAATTAAACAAATCCTAATTGGATTAGGATTTCTTAAGTCTAAATTAATTATTAATCTAATGAATCAACATGACTCCTAATTGGATTAGGATTGAAGAGTTCAATTAAGTCATGATTCATCCAAGTCCTAATTGGATTAGGACTAGCATAGATTGAACCCAAAATTGGCTAATCCTAATTAGATTAGGATTAAACCATGAGAGAGGCACCTAATCCTCTTTGGAAGAGGATTAGGTTAACCAAGTAAGAGGGGAATCAGCCCCTCTCCACATGGCTAGGGCAACATGAAGAGAGGGGGCCGGCGCCCCCTCTTTGGAAAATTGTCTTGGAGCTCCTAATTGTTAGGAGCTCCACTCCTTATAAAAAGAGGACTAGGGCCGGCCCCAAGCAAGAGGGCTTTTCCTTTCTCTTCAGCCGACACCCCCTCCCTCTCTTCCCCCTTGGTTCAGCCGCCAGCAAGGAGAAGAAAAGAAGATGTCCATGGCGTCTTCCTCTTGCTCCTTTCCTCCTTCCAACGCAGGGAAGAGAAAGGCCGCAGTGAGGGCTTTGGTTCTTCTTCAAGATCCCTCCTTCTTCTTCTTCCTCTCAAGCACAATCAAGGGTTGATTGAAAGAGAGGAGATCAGCCATCAAAAGCTATCTCTGCAAGGGAGCTAGCACCCCGGTGAGATAGAGAGCTTGGATCGGATCCTGCTTCGTGTGGATACCCGTAGAGGCCGGACGTTTGAACGGCTTCAAGCGAACCCTCTTCCAAAACCACGAATTCAGATTTGCGGTGATCATCTACCCGCGCAAGGTGAAGATTTGATCTTCCTATTAGTTTTAAAAGTTTTAATTCTTACCTAATTACGAAAGGTCTCGAAACAACGTTCATGTGATGAACGTCGAACCCGTGCATGCCGATTCCGCTGCCATCTGAAAATTTTTGAAATATCAGCGGCATGGGCGGGTTCCCAACAGAAACCAGTCTGGGGACGCAAAGGCCCTGTCCAGGCGCTCCCAAACCCTAGCACTGCCAAGCTGATTATTGCACCAAGTAAACTGAGGTCCTGAGTAACCTAAGTCCACCAGGCCCGTACGTGACACAAAATCGCGGAACTCCCTCCTGTCCACTCTATCCGTGAAGGCTGCCCCTCCCCTCTTGTCACCCGAACTCAGGATGCAATTGAAGTCACCTACTACAACTGTCGGGACACCCTGGGCAGTAAGACTGGTAATCTCCTGCCAGAGGAATCTCCTGACCCTGTAATTCGTGCTCGCATACACCCCACACAAAACCCACGGAGGAGCGTCAGGTGCCGATACAACCATAACTACCTGTTGAGAGCAGTTATGGAAGACATCAAAGGTCGCCACCCCACGCCTCCACAGGAGCAAGATACCTCCCGACAACCCCTGGGACTCGACTGCGTATGTCTCCCAGTCCCTCCCCAGACGTCGTCTCAGATGTGCAAGCCCCTCACCAGATAGCCGGGTCTCACTAAGGACGCATATCTCTGGGCAGTGAATTTGCACTAACCGTTTGAAGGAAGACATGAAGGACGGCTTGGCCGCCCCCCTACAATTCCAAGCTAGGATCCTCATGGATCACAGTCCACGTAGTCGGCCTCAGACCCATCCTCCCCCTGGTACGCGGGCCCAGCCTCAAGTACGATGCCTGGGCCCACCCCCTGCTCGTCAGATGTGGTCTGCATGACTGCCGCCCTGATACGCTGCACAGTAGTCATGTGGTCCGTACCCTCTCCTGGTCTCGGTGGCGCGGCCTGACACCCCTCCGGAAAAGGCCTGAGGTGATCCCTGGCCCTACTCCCACTAGAGGAGGCTTCCCCCTGCTCACCCGCAACCAGGGGCAGAGGGCCAAACCGGAAGACTCCATCGGGGCCAGTACCACCCTGCACATCCCATGGCTGTACCTCACTCAGGGGGGCATGGCCACCGTGCTCTCCTCGAGAGGGGGGGCTATACCGAAATGGCCCAGCAGATTCGTCGCCCAGGCCCTGCACCGCGGGTACGGCACAACTCCCCGGGCCCGAAGCTGGCTGGGCCTTTGGGCCAGCAACAGCTTGGCCCAAGGAGACAACCGCGGGCTGGGCCGGAAGGCCCACCACCCGCGGCTCCACAGCAGACCGCGCGGCCTGCTGGCCGCGCGCAACTTCGCGCGGGCCCAGCGGAACCTGGGCCCCCGCGACCACAGCACCGGGCGCGGCCTCAGCGCCCGATGCGTCCCTGGGTCTGGACGCGCCGATGGCGCGCGGCGCGACAGCAGCGCGCGGCGCGCCAACGGCGTCAGCCGCGCCGAGCTCACGGGCCCCATCCTGGGCCGCCCCCACCGGCCCACGGCCCCGACCCCGGCGCCCGGCCCTATGGGCTCGGGTGCGCTGGGCTGGCCCGTGCTGTTGGCCCCGGCCCACAACGGTGAGGGCCAGTTGGGCCCCCTGCCGAGATTCCCCAGCTGGGCCAGGGCCCGCCAGCGGCCTCGGCCGCTTCTGGGTTTGGACTCGGGCCGCAACCGCCCGGCTGGGCGCCGGATCGGCCCAACTCGGGCCTTCGCCGAGACACAGACTCGGCCCCGGGTCCCCCGACTCGACCAGGAGATCGTCGGCCGAGTCAGCTTGGAGGGGGCCGAAGGAGAGCGCCGGGTGCCCATCCCCCCCAACGGCGAGCGGAGACCGGCGGCGTGCCACCTTCGCTGGCTTTTGCCAGCCGTCGGTGTCCGCCGGGGACACTGGCGTGGTTGGGCGAGCCACCGGGGGCGGCGGCCGAGTCGAAGACGAACCGGGCCCCGAGTGCGGCTCGCTCGTCTTCCCCGGCCGCGGCGGCAGAGTCTCCCGATGGAGTCTCTGCCGTGACGCCACCATCCAGGGACCATAGATCGGTCCCTGTGCCTCCTCCCCACCGCCCGAAGACGGTTGAGCAGGCCCACCCCCCGGGTTCGCCTCCGCCGGGGACGAACCCGAAGCCCCAGTAGCGCAAGGAGTCGCCGGAAAGCGGCAAGTCCCTGCCTGGTGACCCATTCGCCCGCACCGGGAGCACAGGGCCGGGACACTTTCGAAGACGAAAGGCTGCCATCGCACTTTCGTCTTCCCTTGGATCAGCACTCCAGGTAGCAGAGGCTTGGTGGTGTCGACCACCACCTTCACCCGGGCGAATCCCATCGCCTGACGTTGCTCCGTGACGCTGTCCACGGCGACCGGCCGGCCCACCCAAGCGGCTATATGGAAAATGGTCGACGTCGACCAGTATTCCGGCGGCAAACGGGGCAAGCGGAGCCACACGGTAGCCGTCTGCACAGCCTCCTCCCCGGGTTCGAAGTCCGGAACCCATGGGGTCATGGCGAGCAGTTGCCCGGCCACCACCCACGGGCCGTCGCTCAACGCCCGGTCCCGGTCCTCCGTCGACCGGAACCTCAGGGCCAGGTAGCCGTCCGCAAGCGGGACGGCCACCACTTCCTTCAACTTTGAGCGGGCGGCGACATCCTTCGCCACCCACTCGGCTGGGACGCGGCGGCCGAAACTATGGGCCACCGCCGCCCGCCCTTCCCAAATCGAGTCGGGCCGCCGCAATCGGTTCCTCCGGAGGAGTCAATACCTCCGGGAAACAGCGGCTCAGCCACTCCACCTCCGCGGCCGTGGGCCACTGAGTCACCCACGGCCCCGGCCTCGTCCAAGCATCAGGGCCCTTACCTTTTCCTCTCGCCGGTCCTTCCGTTGTCGTCCCCGCCGGTTGCTTCCCCTTCGGATCCATCGGGAGCCCTGCAAAGAAGAGGAAAGTGAGTAGGAGTTGGAGTAGCCCAGGGAGCGCCGAGGTGTTCGTGTCGCTCGCCCCGCCGCCCGAAGACCTTGGGTGGCCGGCCTCCCGCAACACCAGAGAACCCCCGTCGCCTACACACCGCCGAGGGGTTCTCCGGTTTCTCAGTGCCCCTGGTCCGCTGCGCCGGCCTCGTCTCAGGGCCGCTTTCTCAGAGCCGAGCAGTTCGTGTCGCTCGCCCCGCCGCCCGAAGACCTTGGGTGGCTGGCCTCCCGCAACACCGGGGAGACCCCGTCGCCTAGCACACCGCCGAGAGGTGCTCCGGCGGGATGCTAGCCGTTGTGAACGTCGGTAACCTGTCAACGGCGGGATACTAGCCGTTGGCACTTCCTCAGAACTACTGTCACAAGTCCATTCATACCGCAACTTTAGCTACCCCAAGATATACTGTTTGTACGTTGTCTGCCTCTGAAAAATATATCTTAAATTGACCATTAAAGCAGTCGTTTCACAAGAGAGAATATAACTGTAAACTTGATAGTTGCACCTATCAAGAGAGGCGTTAGGGCAAGTGTTTTGAAGTGGCAATTACCACCCATTGGGTTCTATATTAGAGGATGTGTGCAAATCCTTATGACCCTAATTGTTGGAAATTCCTACAGACTAGATACATGGCAAATCTTTATTGGCCATGCAACTATGGCCAAAATCTAGTTTTTGGGAGGTTGATTTCTGTGTTGACAAAAAAAACATGTATTTTTCATGTGAGGACCCATGCAGATATGCGTTTAGTCCCACATAAGTTATTCACTGAGGATATTTTGGGTACTTATACAAAACTAAGGAACACAAAAAGTATCTTTCGATTAACTTTTTGGATGAGATCTTAAATTGTTACAAATGGTATCAGAGTAAACCCGGCCTATGGCCTATGTAGATTAAGGAACACTGCTACATGGACCCATATAGGCGTGTATTTAGTCCCATACTGATTATTCGCTGAAAAGATCTCAAAAATTTATACAGAACTAAGAAATCCAAAAAATAATTTTCAGCAAGCGTTTTTGGGTGAGGTCTTGGGTTTTTACATTTTATCATTCTATCAAAATCTTCCGTGTACCTTTATCTCATAAAGAGTTACAGATCACTGCATATATCTTCTACAACTTAAGAGACCTATATCAAAAAACAAAAGATATCTTGACAATTAACTCCTACCACTCATTTGTTACTTCCTTGCATTCTAGGCTAAGAAAGTGATAAAACTACTCTAATGTGACTACAAAGATTATATATAAGAAACATGCATACTACTGAAAAAGTTGGCTATTCTAACACTTACATGTTAATGCTAGGTAGAAACATCGATAATTTTGGCTAGAGCGTCAAACTTTGCTGATGCTTTTAAATTGCATCAATAGGCATAATATTACGAGACGCTTATTAACATGGTCGGAGGCCAAAAAGAGAGAAAAGTGATTAGACGCCGCCAACGACATTGTAGAAAGCGTCGTCGGAGGCCTATTCCCCTCTCCTCCTCTTTAACCCAAATCCAACAAATCTCTGGTTGACGCAGAGCCACCGGAGGCACGAGCGGAAGCTCTTGAGCTCGTCGCCGGCGTAGGAGAGGCACTGCGTGTTCGATGCCTTCTAGGGAAGCAGACACATTTCCCCTCTTCGATTCTCCCATGGCGAGGCCCTCTCCCCCGCCTCTTCCTCTTCTTCTTCCTCGCCTCCGGACGATCAGGGACCGCCTCAGGAAGCTATCCTCAAGGCCATCTCCGGTGAGCCCCCCAACCCCGAGAAGAAAAGCTTCTTCTTCTACTACTACTACTCCTCCTCCTCCTCCTCCTCCTCCTTTTGGGCTCATCTGGTGAAGGCGGGAATGGCGGGGAACGACTGGATCAATAGCTATTTGGAGGCGATCCTGGACATGAGGCCGGTGATCGACGCCTCCAAGTCGTCGCTGCTACTGAGGGAGAGGGGCAGCAGCGATATATTTTTCTCTTTCTTTTCATCTATTATTCTCGATTTTTTTTGGTTTTCTAGGTAGGCGGCGGCGATGAGGAGCCCGCAGGAGAGGAACACGTGGTTGGAGAACATGTGCTGCAGGATTTGGAATCTTGCCCGAAAGAAGAAGCAGGTCTTTTATTTTTGTTTTCTTCTTGGATAAAAAATGATGTTGTTTTCTTCTTGGATGCCAAGATACCCTAAGCTTGGCAACTTACTGTTTCTAACTTATTTTTCTTCGTTAAATCTTTGGCTTTTCTTTTTTTCTGTTTTCTTTAATCTTTTTGGTTGTTCTCTCAATCCTCAAGCTCTTGTACATATCTCTAGTTTCTATTTTAATGGAAAGAAATTCATCGTATGAATTATAACGACGCTTCCAATCCCAAGATTAGGATTTTTAAATTTTTTTAAAAAAATAATTATAATGACACTTATAAGTGTCAGCGAAAATCAAGAGAGCCGTCGGCAAAGGCCCAAGCTATCCCGATGCTCATAAGCGTTGGCAAAGCTTTGGCTTTTACCGATGCTTTTTTAAAGCATCAGCAAAAATTATTTCCACCCTACGCCTGCTGACGCTTTTGCAATGCTTTTGAAAGTGTCGGTGCCAAAATTACCAATGATAATTATAAGCGTCGGTAAAGGCTCTAAAAAGCGCCGGAAAAAATAATTTTTTTTTTGAACTCTAATGCTATTAAAGGATTATATAAGACATAATAGCAGTACTTTTGAGTGAATAAATCTTGACGATACTTGGAAGAAATGACATCCCTAGACTCCTGATGTCTCAGAACCTCATATATGTGATGTGGTGCTCTCTATCATAAGTTTACTGCTTAAATGCAACAAGCAATCTGATACCACAAGTTATAAAGCTCATTCATGATGCTGCTGAAACTCTCTTTATGAACCAGTTGTGGTCGCAAAAATATTGTTAAAGGTGGAATTGAAGGTTCTATCCAGTGGTCGGGAAAACTTCTTAAATCAAAATCTTAAGAAGTTATTTTTATGCATGGGGGTGGTTTGGAGAGCAGCATTTTTCCCAGCAATATTGTATGTTATATTTTAGTTGCAGCAATTCTATATGAAGGATTTACGGTGATTTTCTCTACTGAATAAAACGTCGGTTGGGGAATGCCTAGTGTCATGGCTCGAGCATTCATGCAACATTTTTTTCAAAGGTTGTATAATTCTCCAGGAGCCTACTTTGACAGAAATGCTAGATATTTTTTCAAGCTTTTATGAAAAGAACTGAAATGATTCTAATTATTAAAATTGCAACACTTATACATATCATAACCATTTATTGTATTTCGTAGAGTGTATAGACGAGTGAAAGTCTCACTCCAGCGTCTATATATACACTTGCAAGAGTTCTCTACATTAATGCTACTATTTATTCTTTCATTTTTTTTTTCTTGTCCTGCACTCGTTTTTTTTTTTTTTTTTCTTGAAAGTTTTAGCAATGGACTAGAGTAATAGGCTGACTTGGACAACAACGACAGAACAAAGCTTCTAAATACCGCATCCGTACTCAAAAAAGTACCAAAACTGTACTAGCTTTCTTTAAATATTTTGTCCTTACGGATTGCAGTGCCTTTTGTTGTTGCTTGTGATTAATAAAAGTACGATCTACGAGTCCTCAAAGAAGTACCGAGTCTGTGATTCTAGGTCCCCTTTAATATTTTATCCTTACGGATTGCAGTGCTATTTGTTGTCCCTTGTGATTAATAAATGTAGGATTTAAGAACCGAGAAAAGACAGCACTGTGGCACTATAAAATGTTTTATTCAATCTGCAATGATATGAACGTCAACCAAAATAAAAGTTGTGTCAGATGGCTTCAGATTTTTTTTTTTTTTCTTCGCAATAACAGCTCATCACGATGTAAATGCATTAAAGCTTTAATGCGAGAACTAAGAATAGATTGTCTCAAAAAAGAAATCTCCAAAATGTTGAGCTGCAAAAAATATCATTCAATCAGTCACACTATTAATAGTCTGTCTGCGATGGTTTCAGGACCTCTATCGATCTAAGATTATGCTAATAATATGATGGAAAACATGGTAGGAGGGAGGAGAGAATAAAGTGCATATAAATAATATTTTATTAATGATGATGCTCTCTTAGTCATTTACATGTATGCCAAACATCTATATAAACTCACATGGCCAAAAAAGGAGTTGCGATGTTTGTAGAGTTTTAGTCTATCCTGGTCTCGCCCTAAAAGACAAACTCCAAACTTCAACCGAGTACAAAATTCATGCATGCTGGACTCCATCACTTCATCGTTTGGCTGACTTATCCCAAAAGTTTATACATACTTGTAATATAACTCCTGTTCCATTGCTTGCTTAACCTGTATCAACATAAAACTCCAAATCTGACCCAAGGCTGACATCAACTCAAACACTTACTCTCAACGGTTGTTCAAAGGAGTTGGATTTAGATCCCACTTTCATTGAACCGGAAAAATAATCGGTTACTAGGAAAAGCTTATCCCCTATTTTAGCCATTGCCTATGAATATGTTCTAATGAATTGAAAAATTACTACGGATCAAGGTTTCATATGTTGTTGTCCCTACTCAACCAAAACCTAATCCAACTTGGCTCATTGTCGCATACAGTGATCAAGTATTATTTTCAGGATCACACTAACAATGAAAAATATTATAGGTGATACAGTTTGTCATGTGATTTCTAAAATCACACTAACATGATCATGATAATAAAGAAAAATAATATGGGGGCGTTTGGTATGGGGTGATCGTCCCAGGATCAAGGATGATGTACATGTGGGTGGAGGTGATGAGATCACCATATTTGATTGCACCACGGTGACCTTACGTGGCGGTGATCCTAAATCACCTCGCTCCACCCCTCCCATCACCGTCCAACTCGGTGATGGAATGCCCATCTTTGAGGTCGAGAATCCAAGATCACCCTAGGGCAATGATCCTGGATTAAAAATTAAAGACAAAAATATCCCTCAATATACCATCAATATATTATATCAATGTTATATATATATAATATTGATATTATATATTATATTAATGATATATTATATTATAATATATTACTAATCATATTATTATCCTATTATTGAAGGATAATTTTAAATTATAGTCAAAATATATTATTATATTTTATATTTATATAATTAAAATATTTAATATATTATTCTATTTACCTTATTTTTTAATCAAAATAATTATTAATATTAAAAAATCTATTATAAGTATAAATAAAAATATTAATTCTATAATGAAAAATAGCATATTTTTATAAGATTAATAATTTATAGGAGTAATAAATATATTTTTATAGAATATATTAATAATTAATATATTGATAAATATATTAATATTTTATTATATTATATTTTATATGATTAATAAATATATGATAAGAGCTACTAAAAGTAGAATATATGACAAAATTATGACGCTATTATAGAAATTAGCATATTGACTTACATTTTTCATTCATGAGAATTAAAAACACATAAAAAATTCATCTAAAATATATCAAGGTATTTGTGGTATTATGTGGTCGGTGATCTTGGATCTCCGTACCAAAATAAATAAGTTACTCATGGATACCTAGAGATTTTTAATGACGGGACCATTGCCTACCAAACACATTGATCTTAGATTACTGGGGATCAAATCACCCAGCATTCGGATCACCAAGGATCTTAGATCACCATGGTGATCCTGTTGGGGTTACCAAACGCCCCCAATAGGTTGATATAGAATCACGCTGATAAAAAAAATATGAGTGATGCAGGTTGTTACGTGATCCTTAAAATTATACTAACATCCTTCCTCAAACTCAAGATGATACTATAGGTGTCAACTTTAGTTTAAAAACTGGATCATGAATGTACCAAAAAAATGGTGTACTAGATGAAGAGTTGGAGTAGTAGCTCAAAAGTTGACGTGATATAATAGAAGCTGATATAGCAACTCAGAAACTGACATGGTGGTAGATCAAAAGCTAACATGACAGAATAGAGCATGATGAGGTAGAACACGAACTATTATAGCAGCTTAAAAGCTGATGTAGCAGATTAGGAGTTGACAAAACAACTCAGAAGCCGATATGTTAGACTAATGTGTTTGACTGACGTGACAAACTGACATGTCTGTCAATGTGGCTGATTAACTTGCTTGATGATGTGGCAGGAAGAAAACACAGAAGATAACAGTTGCAGGGAAGACAGAGCTCGGAGAGAAGCCAACCGAAGGTCGACGATCCTCGTAGACGGAGGCACCATTGAAGAGAAGCAATTAGGTTCGAGCTAGAGGATGAAGGACCCAAAGGCAACAAATAAAATCTGAGATAGATAGAATGGGGTCGAGTGATGGTGAGGAGAAACGACTGAAGATCTGAAACAAAAATAGAGGATATGCAGATCTACTAATGAGATCAATATTAATTCATTAGGAAATAGAGGATCTGCAGAAAAACAGAGGATCTGCGGATCCACCAAAATATAGAGAATTTTAGGGTGTTGATTCATCCGAAAAGAGATCGATAGATCAATAATAAAGATTTCAAAACTTCTAAACATGACGGCGATGACACAACAAAGGCGGAAGAGATGTGGTGACAGATTACGTGATCGGTAGTTCTGATACCATGTTGAAATATTTGTAGAAAAAGAGAAAAATAATAAAAAAGAGGAAAGTGATTTTATTTTTTGTTTCATCATATTCGGTGCATCTCAAGGGTATATATATACTTATATACAGACTCCATATATGAAAAATAATATAGTCTAATATAGGATCACACTAACAATGAAAAACATTATAGATGATACAGATTATTATGTAATTTTTGAAATTATTATAATAATATTATGCTAATAAAAAATAATATAAGTTGATATATGTTATTATGTGATTTTAAAACTAATGCTAACATGTATTATTACAATTGTATAAAACAAATTAATGTGCCACAGTGCTGTCTTTTCTCGATTGAAGTAGACAAAGTCTTAGATCGTATTTTTATTAATCACAAGTAACAACAAATGGCACTGGAATCGTAAGGATAAAATATTTAAGAGGATCAAGTATCACAGACTTGGTACTTCCTTGAGATCTCGTAGATCGTACATGTATTAATCACAAGTAACAACAAATTGGCACTGCAAGCCGTAAGGATAAAATATTTAAGGGGAGGTAGTACAGACTTTGGTACTTTTTCGAGTACTCATGGAGTTTTTAGAAGTTTTGATTGGTCGTTGTTGCAATCCGTAAGGAAAAAATATTTAAGGAGAGCCAGTACGGACTTTGGTACTTTTTCGAGTACTCATGCGGTATTTAGAAGCTGTGTTTGGTCGTTGTTGCCTCCAAGTCAGTCTATTTTTCTAGGACTTTCAGAAGAAAAAAAAATACATGCAGGAGAGAAATTATGAACGTCCCGAGTTTAATTTGAGTATGTACTCAACTAAATAATATAAGATCATAACATGGTCTTATCTTATTGAACCTATCCTGAGGTGACCTAATTCTTGCCTCCATTTAGCCACCCGCACTGTCATCACCACCCTAATCAACCTCCAGCATCATCATCACTTCTATCAACTCCTCTGCCTTCACCACATCCATCCACTCCCATCACCACCAGTCACCTCCCTGATCACCCCTAGCATTACAAATTAAGAAGGGTTTTGCTAGGAAAACATTGCATTCTCTAACAAAATTTTCATAGAAGATGCACTTCACTATGATCTTGAAGCTCCATCTTTATTATAGAGGAAACAGAGAGGATGGAATCGATCTGCATATCACTACTTTTTTGTAAAAATAGAAGATCCCTAGTGTTGCTGGAAATTGGACCCGGGGGCGACCGTCGGCTGAGAGGGGAGGAACTCCGCTGCTGGAACAGTAGGTGGCGGTGCGTCGGCTGGTGGCGTCCTCCTGGAGAGTCCTGCAAGAAGCCGGTGGCCGGGGTCTCCGGCGCCGGGGTCTCCGGCGCCGGGGTCTCCGGCGCCGGCCCTCCGATGCTTAAGTCAGAGGGGGCTAGTATATGAGTGGAATAAAAGAGGAGAATGTTTGTTCTTGTGTCTGTCCCCTTTCTTTTTTCCCCAGGTTCCCTTTTATAGAAGGATATTATGTTACCTGAGAGGTGACAGGGCGAATTGTCTTTTTCGTGATAATTGGGCATGATCATGCTCATTAATGGCGTTGTGGAGAATAAGACCGGATCAGACCGGAGTCAGCGAATTGTCATGGTTGATCGGACCTGTTGGAGTGGTTGAACCGCCGGCCGTGGTGGGCCTGGGGTTCGTAGATAGCAAGTGCATTAATTACTGAGTGAACCGGTGCTCAGGGAGAGCCATACGCTTTGATGGTCTAGTGATCCAGAGATCATCTTGAGCCGTGTTCATTAATGGTTGAGTGCATTGGAGGCCCGCAGGGGTCACACGCATTAATGATAGGGCGTGCCGAAGGCCTGCGGAGGTCACGTGCCTTAATGGCTTGACGACGGTAGCAGAGTACGGTGGAGTTGGGTATCTAGTTGTCAGATTCTCTCTAAGGGGTTAGGCCGGGGTCGAATATTTGGACAAGGCACTTTTAGGGCTCGGCACCTGGTCGGGTGCCGAGCCGAGCCAGTTGCTCAGCGGGTTGCCTCCAATCCGAGCGTTGCGAGGTCGGCGCGTTCTGGTCGGCGCCTTCCTGGTCGGGCGCCTTTCTGGTCGGGCGCCTTCTTGGTCGAGCGCCTTTCTGGTCGGCGCTCCCTGGTCGGGCGCCTTTCCCGCCTTCCTGGTCGGGCGCCTTTCTGGTCGGGGGCCTTCCTGGTCGGGCGCCTTTCTGGTCGGCGCTCTCTGGTCGAGCGCCTCCGGGCTGGCACGACTTGGGTTTTTCCCCAACACCTAGCTCTAAAGAGAAACTTATGTGGACTGTTTTTGGTTTTTTATGAGAAGAAAAAAAGAAATAAGTTATGTTCATCACCGACTTCTTGTTTTTGATCTCTGTTATATACAAGCCATTCAAATAATTTTCTTATTGCTAACCACCGAACTCGAGTTCAGATGGCGCCATCTCTTGAAACGTCGGCAAGAGGTTGAGGGTTCAGTTCTAGTTGGAGTCATCCTTTGGAATGGAAATCAGAGTAGAAAGTTAGTGAATTAGCCATCTGATTTTATTTTTTTAAAAAAAGAAAGAGAGAGAATTTTGTTATCACTAGCTAGCCTTTTTAATGCAATTTTGATGAATTCGATTAACATTTGTTTCATGATCTATAAATTATAGTAAATTTTGATGATGGAACATCTTTCTTAAAAAAATTCATATGAACATCCAAACACTAGAATTTAGTAAATAACCACCCGGTGCATAGTATATCACTAGAGCTTTTTAATTCTCTGCACCTTTTTCCTATGCAGCCAAACAGGGCCCTTAGTGTAGGGTAAATAACCACCCGGTGCACCTTTCTCCGAGCTCGGAGAGTAGCAGACGCCACACGCCTGCACGGCAGACCATACAGGCATACAAGGCAATAGATCATAACAAAGCAATAATAATTTCTGAAAATTTATCTAATCAAAAGATTCAAAACTTATCCAAATGGTTATTACAATAGTTCCAAAGTGACATAAGTTAACATGTGCTCACTACTAATCATGACTCAAATAAAATATTCGAACTAAACTGACTAAAACTCTAATAATTGACAGTATATCCTCGAAAGAACTAGCGCATTTTCCAAATCTCCAGCAATCATGCCTATGGATCTGAAAAACAGAGAAACATAATAGTGAACTACACTAGCCCAGTAAGCAATATAATACCCCAAAGTGGATCGAAGCATGCCAAATAATTTAGTTAAAAGCACAAAATATTGACTGAAAAATAAATCATTTCTCGAATAATGCATATATCTTTTGAAATATTCTATAGTTTTCACAAGAAATACCAGAAATTAGATTTTGAAAATCAAAAATTAGAAATCAGATGTCAGAAACAAGGCTATGGCCACGTAACCCAGTGGCAAGGGTTAGAATGTACAAAGTGCCAAAAACTACTACTCTTAATCATCGGTGGCACGGTATCCCAAAAACTATTATTTTAGTCATCGATGGTGCGGTGTCGAAACTAGTTTCTTATAGATTATAAGTCGACAGGGTCAACGAATAATCTCTATTGGCAGAGCCAGAATTAATCATAGCCATGCTGAGAACGCATATTTATAAAATGGATTTTTTATGATTTGCCTAGTCACATTTTTTTCTAATTTCATAACATAGCACATAACATATTTTATAGCATTAACATGCGTGACCCATTTACCTTAAGTACAAAATATATATCAGAATTTAATCAACGAATAATTATTTTACCAAATAACTTGGAAATATCCTTTGAAGCATTAGATTACTTACCTCTTATCACTTCAAAAATTTTACTTCAGATAGACAGGTCAGGTACACCTGTTTTACTATAATTAACACATCATAAATTTCATCATCATTCTAGAATCAAGCAAAGTCAAAATTAAACACCACTCAAGAACGACCTCATGCCTCCAAATCAGATTGATCAGCTGATAATGCCTGATTGCCTAGATCAGTCCAAGCAAGCTAAACTAAACTGATCGAGATCAGATATGATTTAAGTGACTCAATGAAAGTCAATGATGATCGAATTCCAAAAAGATTTGATAACGCTAAAGTAAAGGGCCTGTCTACCGTCTGGGTATCGAGGTGGTTCAAGGTTTCTTAACTGGATCAACCTTGGATATGAGCAACAAAAAAAGTAGGGCTCACACTGGGATTCCCGAGCTTGTCTAGAGAGAAAAGAGGGAGAGGAGAGAGAATCTCAGCCCAAGTTGAATCAGGGAGAGGAGAGAGAATCTCAGCTCGGGTTCAGTCAGGAGTCTAGGTTTGTCCGTCATAGTAGCATAAACCATCACAACATTTGACCATAGGCTTGGAAGCGAAATTAACAATTTTAGGGAAGAACAACAAAATCCATATATTTATAGAGATCTAATAATTAAATAAAAAGAAAGAATGGGAAGAAGAATAAATAAAAACTAAGAAGAAGGAGAAGAAGTCGGAAAGGAAGAGAGGGAAAGAAGGAGGAGAAGGAAGTAGCTAGAGAAGAAGGTCCAGTAGCGGTCGGGCCTAGGTAGTCGACGGCTAGCTATCACAGTAGGTGGCGCCCAGTGGTAGTCATGGCAGCTGGCGAGAAAGGAAGATCGAGATCATTCTCGGTTTGGATCCAAAACAGGGGAAGGAGGCTGGTTTCGGTTGGCTTGATGGGAGGAATAGCCAAAGAGAGAGCTTACCGGGGCGCCAGCAGTCATGGAGGATCTCGCCCGAATGGCTTGGTCCGTCGAGCTTGTAGCGGCAGTGCTCGAGATAGGGGAAGATCTCGAAACAGAGAAAGCAGAGCACTCAGGCAAAATAGATGGAAAATGGGCTTCGGGCGGTGGTGCTCGGCCGGGGTGGCATGCCGGCCATCGGAGAAGGAGAAGGAGGGAGGAGAGGGAAGAGAAGACTCGGTGGAGCTCAAAGGTGAATCAATCGCAAAGGAAGAGGGAAGTTTATAGAGGAGACTGAAGGGATAAGTTTGGGTGGTGGTTGCTCTTTCGTGATTCTTGTGGCAGATAAGCTTAATCGAAGCAGAGGCTAGGCTTATCCTAGCCTCCGACAGTGACCGTGGAGGAGGAAGATTCTTCCTCCTTCTCCGTGTGGTTGAACAGGGCTCTGCCTTGTTCTGAATGGGAAGAGGGCCTTCGACCCTTCTTTTGGCATCTAGCCGAGCCAAGGGGATGACCCAGTAAGGCTGGGCCTCACAGTGTATTTAGTCCCACATTGTTATGCATTAGTTAGGTCTTAGATGCTTATACGAGGCTAAGTAATCCAAATAATAACTTTTACATCCTATTTGGCATTACTTTTATTTATTCTTATTTATTTTAAAAATAAAATTCTAAGATACAAAATATATTTGTTGCTATTGCCTTTATTTTCTATTTTCAAAATTGCTTTCATTTATTTTAAAAAATAAAGAAATATTTACTTTCAATATTTTCATAAATAAAAAAACTTATTTTTTATCACCACTAATACCAGCTTCTCCACTCCCATTGTCACCTCTGCCACCACTATAGTCATCGCCTCCACTACTATCACCACTACCATCTTAACCATCATCACCACATTCACCACACCACTACTTCCATCATTGCTACAACAACCACATAGCCATCATGGCCACCATCATCACCACACTGCCATCACAATCGTCATCATCTTTGCCACACTACCAATATCATTGCAATCTCTACCAATATCATTGTAGGCCGTGCCACTAACACCATCAACGCATCCACTATCTTCACCACCATCACCTTACTTATATTTTGAAAAATAATTGACTACACAAAACATATCTATATTTTTAAAATTAAAATAAAATAAATATAGCATTTTTATTTTTTATTTCTAAAAATAAAAAATAAAGGTGTTTCCAAACTATACCTTAGTTAGCATTTGTGAAGTGAGAATCTAGATTGTTGCAAATTGTATCAGAGTGGAACCAACCCACTATCTATGTGTAATTAGGGGATACAGCAGCACGGGTCATTTCAGGACCGATCATGAGCTGATTGTGGTGTTTGTGATTAAATTTTATTAAATTTAGATCCTTAGCATGGCGAGGATATCAAGATTTAAATAGGAGGAGTATATGAGGATCTATATAGGCATGTACTCTGTCACACCTCGGATCCAGCACCCACGTCTAGAACGTGACCCGGGTCTAGATCTAAAGCCCTAAAGAATATGTTAGGCCTAAAATTTTATCACAACTTCAATATCCACGAACCAAAATGATATCATTTTATAACAAATAACAAAATTGTTCCAATTATAAAATTTAATTTTCCAACTATTATCAATGATGCTCTATCTAATTATCCCCTCCACCTTTCAACCATAACCATGTACTATGCAACCTAACACTCTGAAAAGAGAAAAAGAAAGGGGTTGTGAGCTTTACAGCCCAGTAAGAATCCCAAACTGTTACACTATAAGTAATTAAAAAATAATCAACTAATAATACCAGATAAATGAATATTATATCAATAGTCAGAAAAACTCATTTATAATATGCACATAAGTTTTTATTATCATCTTTCAAAAGAATCATACACACACACACATACACACACACACATATATATATATATATCATATATAACCAATTGTTCAACAATAATTTCTTATCATGCTATTCGTTTTTTCATTAACTTGATATCTAAATTTTTTATCAATTTTTTTTCAGATTTGGTCTAACCAAGATCATGACTCAGTCTAAGACTGATGTCGTACCATATTATAGCCTGTGATGGCTATCCAACCCACATTATAGCTTGTCGTGGCTGTCAAATCCCCACGTTATAGCCCGTGGTTGCTATCAAACCCACGTTGTAGTCATGGTTGTTATCAAACACACGTTTTATCATGTGATGGCTATCCAAATCCCGCATTATAGCCCGTGGTTGCTTTTTATGTGTCAGCCTGTGGCGCTACGACAATGTTAGTCCAAAACATATCTTATCCGTCTAATTTATCAGTTACTTTTATTAAATCAATTATCACATATACAATAACTTTCTCTCAAATTCGATACATTTCTTATGTACCCATAGGTGCTATATTGGATTTGAATCAGATTTCGGATCAATCTATATTGATTGACTGCCTCCATTATGTTGTTGCTAGCAAATACCACTGTTTTTAATTTTGGATCTTCCAAATCATTCCCGCAGTAGATCCGGACCGATTTTTTTTTGATCCTTTGATAAAAAGATTCATTCTCTTCATAAAAAAGAGGAGGTAGAACCAATAAAGATGGATCAGAAAAAAATATACTCAATATAATCATGTACTCAATATCTGATATGTATAATAACCATAAAAATATATTTGTACCGAAATTAATTTAAAAATATATCGTCACATGCCAAACTGATACAAATCTCATGATGCAAATCCAATGATACAAACTAATAAATATATATATATATATGGTGATTCAAATACATGGATTCTTACCTCTATTGAAGACTGACTAACACAATAATCACTGACCCGTTTCAAGCTTTACAAGCTAGGGTGCAGAGTACCCCGATGAAAAATTTCTTGCGCAGATGACTATTTCTCTATAGAATCAAACTCGATTACTAAAAGAAAGTCAAATAGTAGACTAGTAACCTATACCGCCTACTGGCATCCACCAGAGGTCCATCACCTGGTCCCTCGAGTCCCTATTACCATCTACCCGGATCAACTAGAGAGAGACAACAAGAGAGAGAAAAAGAGGAGGAAGAAAGAACGAGAAAATAGAGAGAGGAGAGAGAAAGAGAAAGAAGAGTAAAGAAACCCTCTCTCTCTCGATCCTCCTACCTTCCCCTTAGCAAGACCAAGGGGGTGGCAGCCGTGGTGGTCCTCTCCCCACTCGATGGCGGACGGCGGCAGCAAAATAGGGCAATGAAGACCAAAACGTACTTGTATTGGCGATTCGCCGGCTCCAAATGGCCAAGAACAATGGCTAGATATCGAGAAAGAAAGGGAAGAAGGCGAAGAGAACCCAACTCGGTTCGGCCAGGTTCTGGCAGCCCTTTCTGATGACGAATCGAAGAGGAAGCTTGAAGAAGAAGAGCTTGAATCGCAACGATTCAACGATTAGAGTGGAGAAAATCAAAGGAGAAGGAGAAGAGTTACATAGGCAAGATCCTTGAGTTCGAATGGAACTCGGATTACCCTCAGAGATTTGTCGTTTCTATCAAAAACTAGGAGGAAGAAGACTCCTAGTCAGGGTCTTCTTCCCCGATCCCCTCACATGACTAGCACGGGTCGAGTTCGGGCCTGGTCTATTTAGGCCAGCCCACAAGCCCACAGGCTGGGCTAGTTGAGGTTTGGCTGGGCCTGGCCACTCCAGGCCGGTCCACGAGTCCAAAAATTTGGGTTATTACACACCGAGTCCTATATTTGTTTTACATTAGAGAGGTCTTAGGGATTTAGGCATGGCCAAAGACTTCAATTATTTATTTGTAGCTAGATATACTTGGGTTGTTGGACATCTTGATTTATCTAATTCAATCTTCGCAACTCTTAGGGACTCATTTTCAAATTAAATTTAGCAATTAGCATTAGAATAAAAATCAATTATTCATAAGATCCTTATCTGAGATTATAATTTAATCCGACATATAATGTCGCAATCAAATATAACTCTACCCTTATAACCCCAGTCAGACCAAAGCTGTAATCCATACCCGGCCAGTTTGAAATATGAATAAAAAGAAACTGACCCATATTATACCCAAACTCAAAAATCCCAGAATCGTACCGGGCGTAAGCAGCATAGGACCATGTCAATTGTTGCCACCCCTAAACGTACAGTAACAAAGAAAGATTACTCTTTAAACATCAGCTTGAGTTGAGTAAGTAAATTAATTCCCACCAAAAAACTAGAGCAAATTAATTGGGATATCCTGGGACCAAATGCAGGAAGTACTCCTATGCAGTAATGGTAGAGCAATGAAGGTATTTGGTCCTTAGTAGTTGGTAGAGATCTATCTATAAAATCAAGCAGTAAAGAACGAGAAATTTCATGATTCTCTATAGTAAAGAGAGAGATTGTTACGTAAGGAATTCAAACATCCCATTTGAACAACAGAGCCTCACAGGGGGTTTCATTTAGAGTGGACACACATTTTTATCACAATCTAAAGCACGACCAATGCCATGCAGCCAAGAATCATGCTCAAGATATTGATCCTTGATGGTTCCAACTGAATTTTAACATGTCAAGAGGAAAACCAACCTTTATGTGTTACTGCTAATAGGTGGATTATATCATATTCAAGATTGCCTCCTGAAAAATTTGCAGCAAGTCACTGCCTTGCAGTTGCTGTGTACAAGCATGTAAATAGTATGGCGCTTCCTCCAAGACTGTGGAAAACTTTGATGGTTCTAGATCATGATGTATGGATACCACTTCTATCATTATTACTATTGCGTACGAGGAATGCAACAGGACCCAATCTTGCAAGGCAGAAAAAATTGTGGCATGACAAGATTGTTGTATTTGACAGTGGAATTATGGCATAGAGCACCGATAGTTGAGAAATTATTAGGTGGACCAATGAGATTATATGGTCCACTATAATTTTCCCCTCTTCTTTCTTCTTTTTATGTGTAATAACAACAGCATCTAATAATTTCTTTCAGTAGTTTTCTTTTGAGAAAAAGGTTTATCCTTTTTGTGGCTCTTTTTATGGGTGTGTGTATAGATATATATGTATGTATGCATGTATTTTTTTCTTTGGCAATCATCCTTAACTGTGCACCTCATATTAATTTGAGGGTGCATCTTTTTGTGATCATTTTCTTTTGTACACTAATGCGGAGGATTAGAGTGCTTGGAAGCCAAGTTTGCTAATCCAGATAGAAGTCCCATCACAATTTCCGATCGTCCCCGACTCTGAATAGCAGAGCCCAACCCTATCCAAAGAAGCCAGTCTCTTTTGCTCATCTTTAATTTCCTCCCCACCTGTCATTTAACATCCCAATTGGCAGTTCCTTGGCAGCCTCTTTCGCATTTTATTTCGGAAAGTATTAATGTTGAAGACTCTGGAGCCACCTTGGTCAAGAAAACGGTTGGAAGATTCATCACTTGGCTGATCCCCTCCACAGCCTATTCCCTTGCTGTAAAGATATATAACCACCACCCCTTCAAAGAGCTCCAAGCTCGATTTAACTCCACCCCACCAAGGCTCGCTTCCTTTGCTCCAAGATGGAACTAATGCTTCAAGCCTTCTGGTCCGAGATTACCAACAACCTCCGGATCTCCGACGTGGCTGTGGTGGCGCTCGCTCTCTTCGTCCTCAGTGCCACCGCCCGGCGGCTGACGGAGAAGGGCCCCATGATGTGGCCGGTTCTGGGCGCGATCCCGACTCTCTTCTTTCACCTCAGCAACGTCTACGACTGGGCCACCGACGCCATCGCCCGGGCCGGCGGCACCTTCCCGTACCGCGGCATGTGGTTCGGCGGTGCCCATGGCGTCATTACTGTCGAGCCGGCCAACATTGAGTACATGCTCAAGATTCGGTTCTCCAACTTCCCCAAGGGCCGGTACTACCGCGAGCGCTTCGGCGACTTCCTCGGCGATGGCATCTTCAATGCCGACGACCAGGGGTGGCGAGCCCAGCGGCGCGCCGCCACCGCTGAGATGCATTCCGGCCGCTTCGCCGAATACTCGGCGGAGACCGTGCGAGAGCTCGTCAACCGCAGGCTGCTCGTGCTGCTCGACAGGCTGTCGGCGGCCGGGCAGAGCGTGGACCTCCAGGACGTGTTCCTCCGGTTCACCTTCGACAACATCTGCACCGCTGCTTTTGGGGTCGACCCCGGCTGCCTCGCCGTCGACCTGCCGGTGATCCCCTTCGCCAAGGCTTTCGAGCAGGCGACGGAGCTCACGCTGTTCCGGTTCATCGTGCCGCCGTTCGTGTGGAAGATAATGAAGCATCTCGACGTCGGCTCCGAGAAGCGGCTCAAGGTGGCTATCCGAACAGTCCACACGTTTGCCGAGAAGACCGTGTCGGACCGGCGAGCTGAACTCCGAAAGCTCAAAGGATTGGATAAGCGGTCCGATCTCCTGTCGAGACTAATGGAGGCCGGAGTCAAGGAGGGTGGTCATGGCGGCATGGAGTGCAATTTCTCGGATAAGCTTCTCAAAGACTTCTGCATCAGTTTCATACTCGCTGGCCGGGACACCAGCTCGGTTGCACTGGCCTGGTTCTTCTGGCTTCTGCACCAACACCCTCAGGTGGAGGAACGGATTCTCGATGAGATATCAGAGACCATCAAAAGGCGGCAAGACGAAGTTTGCCGCCCGGACGACAACATCGTCTTCACGGTCGAAGAGCTTAAAAGAATGGAGTACCTCCAAGCAGCGTTGTCGGAGTCCCTTCGACTGTATCCGTCGGTGCCGCTCGACTTCAAAGAAGTGCTCGAGGACGACATTCTCCCCGATGGGAGCGTAGTCAAGAAGGGGGCAAGGGTGTTCTACTCGATATACTCGATGGCGAGGATGGAGCGGATATGGGGGAAGGACTGCAGGGAATTCCGGCCAGAGAGGTGGATAAAGGATGGCATACTCGTCACCGAGAGCCAGTTCAAGTATACGGTGTTCAACGCCGGGCCGAGGCTGTGCGTCGGGAAGAAGTTCGCCTACATGCAGATGAAGATGGTGGCGGCGTCGATACTACTGAGGTACCGCGTGGAGGTGGTGGAGGGACAGGAGGTGAAGCCCAAGCTGACCACCACCTTGTACATGAAGAATGGGCTCCGGGTTACCTTTAGCAGGAGAGAGGGGTTGGCCACCCTGCAGTGAGTGGTGTGCAGAAAAAATTATAATAGCAATATCCAAAAAATTCTGCAACTATGTAGAAAAACTTAGCATTCGTCGTCTAGAATGATTTGAAGATAGCCTGCGACAACAAACAAAAATAAATAAATAAATAATAGTTAGGGCGACACAAGGTAGTACATACGTTTATGCTAGAAATTTTCTCTGCCTCTCCAATTTTAGTATAGTGGCTCTCGAGGAGAAAAACCACTGCCTCTCCAATTTCTATATAGTGGCTCTCGATGAGACAAACCATGGCCAATACGCATTTATATGGGCTGTATTTTGGATGGAAAGGAAACCTAACGCTGAGGTTAGTTTTATTTTGGGACCTTCCATCAAGCGAATTTATCCTTAAAACAGACTCGTACCTTTCATACCACACTAAAAGCAACTACCGAGATGGACCACATTGAGCTGTATTGAGTTTTGATGGTCTAACTTATTTTTAGCAGTAAGAAAATCCAGTAAGCGGCAACCTACAATTATGAAAAATTCTACTAAGGTGCTCTTGATTTGCAGAAGGGTTGTAGAGACCTCATTGGTTTGTGATAGGTCGCAGTCAGAGGAAGGAGCTAGTTGAGAGAGAGAGAAATGGTTTATTTACTCCTCTCTTTAGGTGAGAGAAAAACCCATGTAAGCAAAGTTCTACTTTTTTCCTGAGGTGAGAGCAACTCGGTTACAACAAAAAAAGAAAGCAATACCCAACCTAAACTATCTCCTCCTCCTTCCCAGCTCTTAATCCCCTCCCCATGACGTGGTACCGGAGCCTTCACTTATCAACTCCTTTCCCCACGTCCTCGCTTCGGAGCATCGCTACTATCTTTCTTCCCATGTCCACATGGAAGCCAAGCCATCATGCGTCATCACCTTTCCCCACGTCCTCGCTTCGGAGTGGCTCTACCACCTTTCTTCCCACTTCTCATGGGAGCCGAGCCATCGCGCGTCAACAGCGCGCCCAATGTCCGCGCTTCAAGAGCATGCATGGTGGTTCTTCCTCCTCCGTCTTCGCGACGTGGTTCTTTCTCCTCCATCTTCACGACGTGGCTATAAGCGGAGCCACGTGCATGGCCCCTCGTCGAGAGCCCTCCTACTTCCTGCTTCATCGTGGTAGACTCCTCCATTTTCTCCTGCGAACCAAGCTCGGAGCTGTCAAGGTGGCTATCAAGGTCGTGGCTGATGGCAACCAGGTAACATGGGTTTGGCCTACGGACTCGCTGAGGCCTGGCAGGTTTGAGAAGCTCATCGCTCCCATCATCCCCTCCCCCTTCAAGCAAAACCTTGTCCTCAAGGTTTGCTCCGAGAGACTACTCCTTCATCAGTTCATACTCTTCCAAGTGGCGTCTTCTTCAAGCAATGAGCGCCACTATACGAAGATTTCTTCTGTAAGCTTCCCTCCCTTGCGGACCCATTGATAATCCTTAACCAATTCAGGCTCGAGCATCAGGTTTCCGTCCTCTTTTATTGATGGCAGATCAGTACAGGAGGTCTGGCCTTCTCCCATTTTTCTTTTGAGAAGCGAGACATGGAACACCGGATGGACTTTAGCAGTCTTTGGTAGCGCCAACCGGTATGCTACTGATCCTATACGCTCAGTTATTTGGTAGGGGGCGAAATATTTCTGAGCTAGCTTGTCGGAAGACGGTTTGTTGCCGATAGGGAGGGAGTTTTAAGTACACCCAATCTCCTTCTTCAAAGATCACTTTCCTCCACTTCCAGTCTTCCTGTTGTTTCATGCAGTTCCATGCCTTCTCCAAATTTTCCTTCAACTCCTTCAACAATTGATCGTGATCGACTAGGCTTTTGTTGATCTCATCGACGGCTGAAGCTCCTTCCATATACTAGGCAATTGAAGGCGGAGCTCTCCCGTATAAGGCTTAAAAATGGAGGCATCCCGATGGTCAAATGGAAGGTGGTGTTGTACCAATACTCCGCCCAAGCTAGGTTGGCCTCCCATGACTTGGGAAACTAACTGCATAAACATCTGAGGTACTGCTCTACACATCTATTCACCACTTCAGTCTGGTCGTTCGACTATGGATGATAAAATGAACTCATGTTAAACGAGGTTCCCTGGAGTTTGAAGAACTCTCGCCAGAAGGCGCTCACAAACATAGGGTCTCAGTCACTCACGATGGACCGCAGCATCCATGTAAACGTCCGATTTGATTCACAAAAAGCTTGGTCACCCCCTTAGCAGTATATGGATGGGAGTTTGAAGAACGCTCGCCAGAAGGCGCTCACAAACATAGGGTCTCGATCACTCACAATGGACCGTGGCATCCATGTAAACGTCCGTTTTGATTCACAAAAAGCTCGGCCACCCCCTTAGCAGTATATGGATGGGAGAGAGACAAGAAATGAGCATATTTGGTTAGCCAATCAACGATGACCATGATCACGTCCTTGCCCCTGGATCGTGGTAACCCTTCAATGAAGTCCAAGGAAACATCTTTCTAGACTTGCGTCGGTGTTGGTAGAGGTTGCAGTAACCCAGCCAGAGCCTGTGCTTCATACTTATGCTGCTAGGAGATCGCACACTCCACTACAAACCTTTGAGTATCCTTCTTCATTGATTCCTAGTGGAAGGCTTGAGAGATTCATTTATAGGTTCTCAACAACCCTGAATGACCGCCGATCTTGGTGTTATGGAATTCCTCCATTAATTTGGAACACATGGATGATCCTGGTGGAATCAGAACCTTGTCCTTATAATATACAATTTCTCCCTTGAGTCGGTAATCTTTCATGTGGTCCGGCGCGGCGTCAAGCTGCTTAAGTTTGCTTCGCAAATAAGAGTCACGGTTGGCAACCCATATCTCCTCCCATATGTCAAAGAGCGGCCGACTGATGGCATTAAGTAGGGCTGCTTCAAGTTGGCGAGACAAAGCGTCTGCGACTGTATTCTCCTTTCTAGGCTTATAAACGATCTCATACTCATACCCCAAGAGTTTGGCAACCCATTTTTGCTACTTCGGCGTACTCATGCATTGCTCTAGGAAATGCCGAAAGCTCCTTTGATCGATGCGTATCTGGAACTTCCTTCCTAAAACGTATGGCCGCCACATACGCACTGCTTCCATGATCGCCAGCATTTTCTTAGCATAAGTGGACCATCCTTTTCCTGCTATACCCAGTGCCTTGCTCATGTATTCAATGGGTCTTCCATCCTATGTTAACGCCTCTCCGATGCCCTTGTCGGAGGCATCTGCTTCAATGACAAACATCCTAAAAAAATTTGGCATCGCGAGCACCGGAGTGGACGTCATGGCTTGCTTTTAGATGATGGAAGACCTGTTCAGCCTGGGAGTTCCACTGAAACTGCCCTTTCCTCAATAGAGCTGTCAATGGTGCAGCAATGATCCTGTAGTCCTTGACGAACTTTCGGTAATACCCTGTCAGCCCAAGAAATCCCCCCAGTTCTATCACTGAAGTTGGTTGTGGCCATTCCAGCATAGCTCGAATCTTCGTGGCATCCACCTGCACTTCCTTGGCCGAAACAATGTGGCCAAGGTACTCGACTTGCTGTTGCCCAAAAGAACATTTAGAGGGCTTGAGGTAAAACTGGTGTTCAGCGAGGATCTTGAGGGTTTCATTCAGAAGAACTAAATGCAATTCCAAGGTTGTACTGTAGACCAGAATGTCATCGAAGAAAACTAAGACAAACTTACGCAGGAACCTCCGAAAAATTGAGTTCATTGCTGCTTAGAATATGGATGAGGCATTGCACAACCCGAAGGCATTACCAGGTACTCAAAATGTCCATTATGGGTGTGAAAGACTATCTTCGAAACATCATCGGGGTGAACACGGATCTGGTAATAATCCGATCTGAGATTGAGTTTGGAGAAGTACCATGCTCCATGAAGTTCATCGAGCATGTCGTCAATGATTGGGATGGGGAACCTGTATTTGACGGTGGCCGCATTGAGTGCTTGGTAGTCTGTGCAGAACCTCCAGGTTTCGTCTTTCTTCTTCACTAGGAGCACCGGGGAAGAGAATGGACTTGGCTCTCCCGGATGATCCCAGTTTCCAGCATGTTAGTCACTTATCTTTCAATCTCATTCTTCTGATAATAGGCGTACCGGTAAGATCGCACATTGATTGCTGAAGTTCCTTCTCGCAAGAAAATTCGGTGGACGAATTCTCACTCCAGTAGCAACCTTCGAGGCTCTTCAAAGAGTGCCGAGTATCGGCTCAACAACTGCTGGAGGTCCGTTGGCTATTTGTCCTCAGCTATGGGTTAGTGGTTGCCCCCTTCTTTGACAAAGACGGCGAACAATTGGGTCTTTCTCGTTATTTCTCGCTGCATCCCTTGGTGATCTAGAGCTTGAGCAAGTATAGGGGGCTGTCCAGATAGTTCACACTCCCGACCGTCCCACCGAAATTTTATTGTCAGACGCTTCCAATCATGGAGCACCGGGCCAAGCAGGGCGAGCCATTGTATACCCAGAACGGCATCCAGCCCTACTATCGGCAGTGTATAAAAAGTCACCCAGAACCTCTAGCCTTGCAGCTTCATCTCCACCGGCTGAAACTTCGCTTGGCTTTGGAGAGTTTCCCCATTCACGACTCAGACCCCAAACTTCTCAATAGCATCCACTGGAAGTTGAAGCACTTGGGCGATGCGATCACTTATGAAGTTGTGGGTTGAGCCGCTATCGATGAGGATGGTTAGCGGATGTCCTCGAATATGAGCAGTTACCTACATCGTCTTCGGTCCGCTCCACCCTGTTAGTGCCTGCAGAGAGATCACTGGTTGTGCATTGTTGTCGAATTCCTGTTTACCTAAAAATATGCTAAACAGATCGTTGTTAGAACCAACAAACAAACTTTAAATAAATTTTACTCTTACCTTTTCTACTCGAAGAATAGTGGTCGTAAGAGGTCGATCCACAGGGAGGCGATTGGAGTTGCATAAAAATTGAAATGTTCACTCCGATTCAAAATCGATTTTTTGAATAACGAAAGAAAATCATTACGTTGGAGATGTTGACGGATTCTTTGGTCCACCGGAGAATGTTTTCTACTTGAAATTGACAAAAAGATAGGTATTTAAATTCGAAAGGCATTTATATATTGAACTAATCAAAGAAAAGCTTTGGCATAAAATAGATGAAAACAATGCTAGAAAAATTGCAGACTGGAATATAGATTGCATGAAAGAAGATTTAATGTATTGCAGAACAGAAATTAAAATTACAGAATAAATACAACTCTCTACCCAAATAAACTCTCAAAAATTAAAACTCAAAACAAAACCTAAAATAAAACTAAAAATAAGACAACATGCGCTGAAACTCAAAACATAACTTCTCAATTAAAACTTTCAATTAAAGTACAACTAAAAAATACATTGCTCTCATAAACTCAAACTAAAGAAAAACATTGCTCTCATAAATAAATAAAAAAACTAAACTCAAACATAAAAATAATAAAATACTCCTCTCTTATTTTTTTTTCTTTTTCTTTTCTTCCCCAAAACAGAGCTTCCCCTGTTTTTCTATTAAACCAACCGAGCACTCCACCCTACTCTTCCCTGGTCTTTGGCCCACCACCCAGCCGAGAGCTCCCTTCTTCCTCTCGTTCTCCCCTTCTTATAGATTGCCAGAGCATGGAGAGGAGGAGAAACGGGCGCGGGATCTCAGGAGGTGGATTCGGATGAAGAGCACCGTGGGTGCTTGGATGCGGAGGAGGCTGGACCAGCCAGCGTGATCCGTGGATGATGAATAACAAGGCTTGCAGGAGATTGCTCGCAGACCGTTGCTCTCCCCTGTTTTCGCACGGGATGGACGCGGTGCAGATTTGAAACGGGCGGCCGAAATTGGTGCTGGGAGGCTAGGATTTGGGGGAGAATCACGGGCGGCTGAAGCGGCTTCTTGAATCGGCTGGGACGCTGCGTATGGGATTTGCTAGCTTCACGAGAAGGAGCTGAAATGGGGTACTAATCCGGAAGCTTTGGAAGAGGAGGAGAACGTGGATCCGAGCGCTAGGAGGAGCCGATCACGGTGCGGATGCGGCTGGGATCACGGGCGGAAGAAGCTATGTGGATGTGTTGTGATGTGCGGAAGAGCTGGGATGCAGGGAGGAGCCGATCATGGCCACGATGGAGGCTGGGATCACGGGAAGGATGAATGCCGACGGACTCTTGGGCTGTCACAAGATCCCTGGGAATTGGCTACTGGCTGGCACGCTGGGGATGGGGGGAACGTGCCATGCATGGTACGATGGCACGGGCTGAAACGGACGAAACATAGTTGGGCTCGGGCTGCTGCGCTGACGACGCATTTGGGATGCTTCTGAACCGACACGCTGAGATGTGCTGTGCACGGTGGCTAGCGACGTTTTGGTGCAGCAAGGGCGAGCTCGGCAAACGTCGGGGAGGTGCTAGCAGTGAGTTCCAGGCATGCATAGGCGGGGACGTGCCACGGCTGAGATGCGGACGTGCCGGAATGGTATCTTCCATGCATGGCAGCATGAAGAGCTCGGGACGTTGGGGACGACACAGGTGAAGGTGCTCGGGATGAGCTAGGATGTGGGCTTTCCATGCATGCATGGGTGCGATGGCTTGATTAGGTGATACGATGGGGGCTGATCGTTTGAAGTGCGGGGAACGAGCTGATTAGGCTACTTACACAAATAAAACATTAATTAGTTAATTTTATTATTAATGATTAGCTAAAATACTAATTAAGATGGTCTGACGATTGCACTTTTATGCTCTCATCACATCCCCCAACCAGCTTATTGCCAGTCTCTAGCAATTTAGTACGAAAATGAGAGTGCAAAAGTATTAATTATTATATATATACATGAACTAAGATAAATACTCACTTTCGTAGAGCACCACGATTGCACTTAGCACGTGCAACAAGCCGTTAAACTCCTAGGTTACCCTAGTGGATGAGTGTTGTCTCGTGAGGGTTTGCAGTGAAGTTACCCACAAACTTCAATCCCAAAATAAGATTTGTATTATGAAATGAAAGTCTAATTTCAAGTACATAAATAATAAGAATTTCAAAAACACACAAGGTTTTAATTACTAAGTAGCCCAAATTCTAGGTTAGTATGCAATTTAAGTTGAAGTCATTAAGTTTTCCGTTAGAAAGTTGTAAGACTTATTTATACTTGAGTGCTCAATGAAGTCTGGACCATGCACAAGCTAAGGTTTTGGATCTCCAAAATATCGCTAATGCTAGTGGTTTCCAAGAATTGGTCGGACAAGACCTATTTGCTGATTCAAAATCATCTTATCTGTAGGATTTCGAGAGCTGTGGATGTTTACTTTAATACCTCATAGGCTTTATCTGTAATATTCCAGTTTACTCGAATTTTTGCAACGACGACTTTCACACTATTGTCTTTCTTAATGTCAATATACAGAATTTTTTTTTTCAAGAAACATGATAATGTATATATTGTGCACTTTTACTCCTGTGATGATTCCTCCATGTAGCGAGCAATTAGTCGACAATTCTCACACCAGTTGGCATGAGGTGTCGGGCATCAAGACTTTCCTACGGACCTATGCTCGGGTTCCTCATCACAAGCCTGCTGACCTTTGACAATAGGTAGCCCTTTTCGATGTACCTGACTAAATCCACCATTTTATTTTTTATTTTTTATTTTTATTATATATATATATTGTGAATCAGAAAAAGATGGTTCATCAGGATTCGAGGTTGCTACCATATTCTCAACACAATGTCAAACCTATACCTTAGAAATGCACGTCAGATGTGTTGTGAAATTTCAAAGCACTAATTAGCTTACAACTTACTAAAAGGAACTTAATAAAAAGAACTCACTTTGTACTACTTCTGACTAGTCATTGGGCTTTTAGATTTTATATACCTTGTGTGTTGTAAAGAAATTAGAATTTTTTTAAAAGATTTTTTTTTAATTCCAAAAAATTTTAACTAAAAACTTTTTTTTTATAAAATTTTAAATGCTTAAAAATACCTCCAAACCTAAATCTAACATTGTCCTCAATGTTAAAGAAAATTTAAAGCAGTAAGAGGACGGAGGAGAGTTACCTGATATGGGTGGGTAAATTGACAATTGGGGCAAAAACCCCCAAACTTGCATGTTAGTAATTTATTGAAAATTATTATTATTTTTTTTACATGTTGGGTTGCCTCCCAAGAGCACTAAGTTTTATGTCTTCAGCCAGACAAAATGTAGATTTATTTTTTTTTCAACCATTATCTAATAATGGTTTTGGAAGAGTCCGAGGAAGAACAGTCGGCTGATGACGATCTATGCTCATAAGGGGAACGAAATTAGGGGGCGCATGCTCGACCCTTCCTTGGAATAGGCAAGGTAAGCCTCTAAAAGGTCCTTACTATAAGTTTGTAAGAAAGTCTTCTGAACCAGACTTTCAATCATGACAACTTCATTGATTTCTTCATCGCCTGGTGGTTGTTTACTTATGTGGAGACATTAAGCTCGACTTTCATGTTGCCAAAAGATAACTTCAGCATGCCATTTTCGACAATTTATCGCAGCATTTGCTGTGGCTAAAAAAGGTCTACCTAAAATTATAGGTGTGTGACTGTCTGGATGTATTACAGGTTCGGTGTCAAGGATAACGAAGTCCACAGGATAGTAAAACTCGTTTACCTTTACTATTACATCCTCTACAATCCCCTTAGGATACTTCACTGTCCTATCTGCTAAGGAAAGGGTAATATTTATGGGCTTTAATTCTCCCAAACCTAACTTTTGGTACACATAGTAGGGAAGTAGGTTCACACTGGCTCCTAAATCGAATAAGACTCTCTGGATGATCGTCTCTCCTATTTTTATTTCAATGATGGGGCAACCAGGATCTTTGAATTTCGGGGCAATCTGTTGTTGAATGAGAGATGAGGGCTTGTGCAGCCATAACAACTTGCCTAGGAATGCTGGTTTTTCTTTTGACCGTGGTGAGGTCTTTCAAGAATTTTGTATAGAAGGAAATTTGTCGTATGGCATCAAGAAAAGGTATATTTATTTGAACAGTTTTAAAGACTTCCATGATTTCATCATACTGAGATTTTTTCTTGGAATCTTGTAGTCTACTAGGAAAGAGAGCCTTGGGTGTGTATGTCTCTATTAGTTTCTCCTCTATTCCTTGTGTTGCATGTTCTTGTGCCTTTTTCTGAGTGGGGTTCGGTTCATGCTTTTCTTCTTTTTCTTGTACAGGAAGTTGGACCTTGTTGTCCATTTGCTTGCCAGACCATAAAGTGGTAATTGCTTGAACTTCATGAGTTGAGTTTTCATTTGAATCAATTTGAAACTGGCCTCTTGGCCCTTGATTCTGTTGCCTACTAGGGTTAGGCACTGGCTGACTGGGTATTCACCTCTCTTCCTATCCCCTAGAGAGTTAGCTGTTTGGCTCAGACTAACCTCAAGTTTTGCAATCGCTTGCGCATGGAATTGGTTAGTCTGGGCTTGGGCTGTATTAGTCTGTTGCTGTTGCTTGATAAAATCTTGTTGTTGTTTCATCATATTAGCCATCATGGTTTCTAATGGTGAAGGTTGCTGTGGGACAGGGGCATTATAAGGAGGTACAGATGGAACCAAAGGTTGGTTCATTTGTGATGGACCTATCCTGGGGAAGTTGTTCTGAAAACCTGGTGGACCACCTTGATGCTGAATAGGTTTATTTTGCTTGTATGAGAAATTTGGGTGGAACCTATTATCAGGGTGGTGACTGGGCTGAATGAATTGGGAGTGGGCTTCTTGAAGGCACTATATGAATTTAGAGCATTTGCCTGCTCAGCCTTAATGTTGGGTAAACTAGGACAACACTCCACTAGATGCTCAGAATTGTTATACAAGATACATAAGCCCTGTGGCTCGTGTTCCACTTTCATGATGGGATTTGACTTTTTGTATGTACTCGAGCTAATGGAAACAGTGAAAGCATCAAACTTTTTACTTAAGTTGTTCATTCCAGTCACCAGATTGGACATGACATTTTTGAGTTCTGGGTCTACTTTCATTTCATAATTATCTGGTTTTCTAGATCCGAACTCATCTCTATTTACTTCCTCACCATAGCTACTCCAATTTTGGGCGTTCTTGGCTAAGTCAACAAGAAATTCATAAGCTTGATCCGGGGTTTGGTTCATGAACCTACCCTTGTGCATGGACTCGATCATGTTTCTATATGCTAGAGGTAATCCTTTGTAAAAGAAATGTACTAGATCAGCCTTGTCAAGCCCATGGTGCGGGCACTTGACCAAAAGATCATGAAATCTTTTCTAAAGTTAGAAAAATTCCTCCTCAGATTTTTCTCTAAAAGTTCTTATGGCATCCTTAATTTTTTCAGTCTTTACCATGGGATAGAACTTAGCTATGAACTTTCTAGATAGTTGTTCTCATGATGTGATGGAAATTGAAGCAAGAGAATACAGCCATGCAGCAGCACGATCCTCTAAAGTCATGGAAAACAACCTTAATTTAATACCCTCTTCATCTAAGTTTTGATTTCTAAACGTTTGACAGATTGTCAAAAATTTGTTTAGATGAATATACGGTTGTTCACTCTCAAACCCATTAAATTTGGGTAACATGTTTATTGTTGCAGCCCGAATCTCGAATTGGGCTGCATTATGAATTGGTAATACTATGCAAGTAGGGGGACTGGCGGATGCGGGTGCGAATAACTCATTCAAAGTTCTAATATATTCACCCATTGTAGAGATTGATGGTTGGCTTACAATTCGCTGATTGTGATGAAAAGTTCTGTCAATCTCTAGATCAAATGGTGTTAACTTACCCCTTAATGACCTTCTACCATGCATACATTATCAACAATTCATTAGATTCGACTTCTAAATAAATCCTAAAAGAAAAGAAGGGCTAGACACATATGACCACAACCAACACCACACAACAATTTGACCCTATTAGTCTTAGAATTAAGTGAGGTTTAGTAGCTTCTTAAATCTAGTTGCACAGAGATTTATCGGTTAAAAAGTTCCTGAAATTTTCTCTAGATTAGACAGCTCCTAATCTCCCTTTCAGATTAAGCTTGAGCTTACCAGTTAAGCGATCCAGTAACCAGTGACCAGAAAAGTTCCGGGTGTGTGGTGGTGCCAGAAGGGATACACCGATACCATAATATCCGTAACAGTTCTTATTGTTGTAAAACTTTTCTAGACATCACCAATTACTAAATTCTTACTGGAGTGGTTTTCAGCCACTTCTTTCCAAGAGCCTAATTGAGCTCGAAAATCCTAAGGCTAACGTCTAATTGATTTTAATTTAATTTGGCTTAGGATATGTATGCAAGGTGGGGATTTTTGAACTAAGGGCAGGTAATGACTTTCCGACCTTATCTTTTTAATGGATTTTGCCCTTAAATTATTTTATGCAAATAATGCTTAATACTAAATGCAGCAAATATTCAATGATTTTTTTAAAGTTTATGGAATGTCATTAGGTTGTACTGATTAAATGAGCAAGCAAAATTTTTTTATATTTATTTTTCTTATTTTTTTTTTAATTTTATATTTTTTTAAAAAAATTTATATAGGAATAACTTGAATGTAAACTAAAAACTAATCCTTATGCGTCAGTCAATCTCCGAATGCCTGTTGAATAAGCTCTGGAGATTACTCCGTGAGGAGCCCCAATAAAGGTATGGATTACCTTGGAGGATTGCACCCTATCATTACTAGCAAATTTTTTTTTATATTTTTTTTAAATTTCAAATTTTGAATTTCAGAATTCAAATTTTGAATTTAAATTTTTAAATTTTAGTATTTTTGGAATTTTTTTAATTTTTTTTGAATTAAATTTTTTTCAAAATTTTAAATTCTGAATTTCAAATTTCAGAATTTAATAACTACGAAATTATTAACTAAAAATAATCAAAACAAGAAAAATTAATAGAAATAAAAAAAACTTACTACCGGAGTGCGTTCACTCCGGTCATCCAAAATTCGATTTGATCTTCGTGATTGTTCTTGCTTCTCGATTTACCTCCCCGGCAACGGCGCCAAAAATTTTGTTGTCAAATTCCTATTTACCTAAAAATATGCTAAACAGATCGTTGTTAGAACTGACAAACAAAGTTTAAATAAATTTTACTCTTACCTTTTTCTACTCGAAGAATAGTGGTCGTAAGAGGTCGATCCACAGGAAGGCGATTGGAGTTGCATAAGAATTGAAACGTTCACTCCGATTCAAAATCGATTTTTTTAATAACGAAAGAAAAAACATTACGTTGGAGATGTTGACGGATTCTCTAGTCTACCGGAGAATGTTTTCTACTTGAAATTGACAAAAAGACAGGTATTTAAATTCGAAAGGCATTTTATATATTGAACTAATCAAAAAAAGCTTTGGCATATAAATGAATGAAAACAATGCTAGAAAAATTGCAGACTGGAATATAGATTGCATGAAAGAAGATTTAATGTATTGCAGAACAGAAATTAAAATTGCAAAATAAATACAACTTTCTACCCAAATAAACTCTCAAAAATTAAAACTCAAAACAAAACCTAAAATAAAACTAAAAATAAGAGCAACATGCTCTGAAACTCAAAACATAACTTCTCAATTAAAACTTTCAATTAAAGTACAACTAGAAAAAAATATATTGCTCTCATAAACTCAAAGTAAAGAAAAACATTGCTCTCATAAATTAAAAAAAAACTAAACTCAAAACAGAAAAATAATAAAATACTCCTCTCTTTTTTTTTCTTTTTCTTTTCTTTCCCAAAAACAGAGCTTCCCCTGTTTTCTATTGAACCAACCGAGCACTCTACCCTCCTCTTCCCTGGTCTTTGGCCCACCACCCAGCCGAGAGCTCTCTTCTTCCTCTCGTTCTCCCCTTCTTATAGATTGCCAGAGCATAGAGAGGAGGAGAAAACGGGCGCGGGATCTCGGGAGGTGGATCCGGATGAAGAGCGTCGCGGGTGCTTGGATGCCGGAGGAGGCTGGACCGGCCAGCATGATCCATGGATGATGAATAACAAGCGCTGCAGGAGGTTGCTCGGCGGATCGTTACTTACCCTATTTTCGCACGGGATGGACGCGGTGCAAATTTGAAACGGGCGGCTAGAATCGGTGCTGGGAGGCTGGGATTTGGGGGAGAATCACGGGCGGCTGAAGTGGCTCCTTGAATCGGCTGGGACGCTGCATATGGGATTCGCTGGCTTCACGAGAAGGAGTTGGAATGGGGTACTAATCCGGAAGCTTTGGAAGAGGAGGAGAACATGGATCCAGCGCTGGGAAGAGCCGACACGGTGCGGATGCGGCTGGGATCACGGCGGAAGAAGCTCTGTGGATGCGTTGTGTTGTGCGGAAGAGCTGGGATGCTGGAGAGCCGATCATGGCCAGAGGAGGCTGGGATCACGGAAGGATGAATGCCGACGGACTTGGGCTGTCACGAGATCCCTGGGAATTGGCTGCTGGCTGGCACGCTGGGATGGGGGGAACGTGCCATGCATGGCACGATGGCACGGGCTGAAATGGACGAAACATAGTTGGGCTCGGGCTGCCCGCTGACGACGCGTTTGGGACGCTTCTGGACCGGCACGCTGAACGTGCTGTGCACGATGGCTGGCGATGTTTTGGTGCAGCAAGGCGAGCTCGGCGGACGTCGGGGAGGTGCTAGCAGTGAGTTCCAGGTATGCATAGGCGGGAGTGCCACGGCTGAGATGCAGATGCCGGAATGGTATTTCCATGCATGGCAGCATGAAGAGCTGGGACGTTGGGGACGACACGGGTGAAGGTGCTCGGGATGAGCTAGGCGTGGGCTTTCCATGCATGCATGGGTGCGATGGCTTGATTAGGTGATACGATGGGGGCTGATCGTTTGAAGTGCGGGGAACGAGCAGATTGGGCTACTTGCACAAATAAAACATTAATTAGTTAATTTATTATTAATGATAGCTAAAATACTAATTAAGATGGTCTGACGATTGACTTTTGTGTCTCATCACCATCCATTTTCTGCTTGGTCTTGGCCGTATGGTCTATGTCGCCCTTGCTGGGTCCTTCCGATTCCTCCTCGCGGTCGGCTTCAATTAGATAGGCTTGGACAGTCTTGCACCGGTGCGCTGGAGTAAACTTTCGTTGCATTTGAAGCAAAGCCCTCGTTCTCGTCGTGCTACATTTCCTCCCATGAGAAGCGCTGGATTGGAGCTGGAGCGGAGAGCCTTGTTGTAGGGACAGACGGGTTCGAAAGTCGTGGGACTCTGACTGCTTATCATGCATGGCTATAGGCTTCTTTCCGCTTTTGTTCCAATGTCTCCTCCCGTATTCGAGCAATCGTAATTGCTTCTCGCAGAGAATTGGATCGTCTCATGCGTACCTCCTTCGCGATCTCTTCTTTGATCCCTCAATGAAGGTGCAATGAACGCGTCCGATGGCCACCTTTGACACGATTAGCCAGCTTCTCAAACTCCTACTGGTATTCTCTCATTGTTCCGTATTGCTGGACGTGTGAGAGCTTCTCGTTAAATTTACATACACGTTGGATCCAACCCGAGCTAATAATTCACGCTCTTACGGCTCCTTCATCTTAGTACGTGCGATGCAGCCACCGCCACCAGGGATTGGCTTTTTTATCCAGGTAGAATGAAGCCATGGTCACTTGCCTGTTGGCTGGGATTCCCTAGCGGAACCGAGAACTAAAGGTGGCGGATGGCCTCCAAAACTTCCGTGAAACACCCCTCCACCCGTGTCTCCAAGCCGCGCAACTCCTCCTGCATCGAGCTCATCTCGGCTTCAAGGTGTTCGATTCTTTCCTTATTTGACAAACTCTCGGCTCTGATACCAGTTAATAGGAACCAGTCAGAAAGCTAGTCGAGAGAAAGAAAAATGGTTTATTTACTCCTCTCTTCGGATGAAGAAAAACCCATGCAAGCAAAGCTCTACTTTTTTCCTTAGGGTGAGAGCAACCCGATTACAACAAAAAAAGAAAGCAATACTCAGCCTAAACTATCTCCTCCTTCCTAGCTCTTAATCTCCTCCCATGACGGGGTACCCGAGCCTTTACTCACCAGCACCGTTCCCCACGTCCTCGCTTTGGAGCATCGCTACTACCTTTTTTCCCACGTCCACGTGGAAGCCAAGCCATTGTGCGTCATCACCTTTCCCCCGTCCTCGCTTCGGAGCGCCTCTACCACCTTTCTTCCCACGTTCTCATGGGAGCCGAGCCATCGCGCATCAACACCACGCCCAACGCCCGCGCTTCGGAGAGCATGCATGGTGGTTCTTTCTCCTCCGTCTTCGCGATGTGGTTCTTCCTCCTCCATCTTCACGACGTGCCCCTCATCGAGAGCCCTCCTACTTCCCGCTTCATCATGGTAGACTCCTCCATTTTCTTCTACGAACCAGGCGCGGAGCTATCAAGGCCTTGGTTGTCGAGGTGGCTATTGAGGTCGTGGCTGATGGCGACCAGGTAATATGGTTTCGGCCTACGTACTCGCTGAGGCCTGGCAGGTTTGGGAAGCTCATCGCCCCCATCAGTTTGTTTTCTACGTTCGATTTTATTGCTTGTTATATGACTGTAGCATATGTATGAGTAAGAATTGGGATATAGACAATATGGTGCTTGTTGTCAATCAAAATTGAGGATTAAAACGTAAGTGGTTCCTAAAAATATTCCTTTCTGAGATTGTGAATGTGAAACTACGTGGGAAGAAAATTTGAATCGAGGTTGATTCATTGACTGTTGTTAAGTAGACTAATAGGCTAACAAAGCAAAATTCACGTAGTATTGGGATGCTTTTTGTGTCTTGCACAAAAAAAAATACCATGCCTGCTTATATGGGCGATATGTCGCCCATCAAGCCTCTTTGTTTCGCATGCCATCCCTGTCTATTATGGATAACTGTCCATTTTTGAGATAGATAGTATGTGGTCCATCCAAATATGCACCGTTCTTTACCATGCAAAGCACCCACCATAAAAAAAACTGAGCCCTATGCAAAAACACACCTTTGAGCCGTTGATATGATCTATCCAATGCTTTGAAAGCTTTCAGTCTACATATACTTATTGCGAAAGCAATGGAAAGCAAATTAGCTGGCCGTCGCTTCTCCTGTGACGTTTGGGAAATTTTGTGCTCCGATTCTAGAGCATGTCTCTCTCTCTCTCACGCACATATTTAGTTTTTTTTTTTCTGGTAACCACGCACATATTTAGTTTGAGAGAGAAAGTTTTCCGTAAGAAAAGGATGTCTGTACGAATCTGCCGCCGAGGGAGAGAGAGAGAGAGAGAGAGAGAGAGCCCTTCATAACCATGCACAAATTTAGTTTGAGAGGGAAAGTTTTCCGTAAGAAAATGATAGGCGGCCAGCATCCATATCGACCGAGATTCCGCTATGGTAATCCAATAGGTTCAAGGTTGGTATATTTGAAAGCTTGCAGAGAAATATGGTTTCTTTCAAACCATTCATATTTATCTGATGGAGTGATTTGTTTATGGCGCATTATTTTAGTGGGTTTCTCTAGATAAAACAAGCAGAGGTTTTTTATTTTTCCTGATCAGCTTTTTTTTTTATTTTTTGATTTTATTGATTGTACTCACATATGTTGTGTGAGTGTGGTGTACCAAAAAAAATAAAAAAAAATGTCTGTATAAATCTGCCCCTGAGGAGGAAAGGGGGAGAGAGAGCGCACTATAAAAAAAAGATAGGTACGAGATGAAACGGATGGATATGTGCAAGTGCACATGAAATACATCTATACGGCCCTCATTCTAAAAACACTAGGTATGATGAGGTAGAGAGAGAAGTACAAGTGTATATATACAAAATCTGCCAATATAGAGATTGATGAAACCTTTCCCATTAATAATATGCGAGCTAGATTTGGTGGGTTTCAACTCACCTAAAGCGCGTAGTTAGTGGGTGACAAATTTGGCCACAGCTAATTCCATACACTGTAGATATAATTCTCAGGAGTTTGTGTTTGTAAGTACTGACGTACGTTGAGACGCGCTACTTCCCACCAAGACCTCATGCAGCGTTTAAATGGTTTTACTTTTAACTACAATTTATTATGCATGATGTACGTGGATGGATATGTACCGACTTTCGGATGAACCTTCACATGCTACTCAAACAATTGCTTTCAATAATAAAAGAGGGAAGAGTACAGATATTTATTATGGTAGATTCCTGAGCATGAAATACACAATGGCGTGAAGGAGGGGGCAAGTAAGAAAAGGGAGAGAGATTTTTTTTTGTTTGTTTTTTTTAAATAGTACCCGTGGTAAAGGTTTTTTAAAATTTTTGTTTTTTGTTTTGTCTGTACTTTCAACATCCAAAGTAATGCCGACTACTCTGGCTTTGCCAAATTGTAAGCCTCTCCTGCGTTTTAGAGGAGCTAGGCGGAACTAGAGATTGTGATAAGATTCTACTATAACATACGTAATAACAGGGGTTATATCTTTGGCACGAAGGAAAAATTTACCTACCTGATACGAATCCACTATTAGATCGTGCAATAGTTGCTTCAAGATCCGTACAAGTAGACAAATGAAGGAGCATGGAGTGCTTTGAGATTTGTATGGGCTGCTTTTCAATGGTCGATGTTGTAAAAAAAGATCAATCATCCTTTTAACGTAAAGGATATAACATGAACCGTCGTCATATTGGCCTTTCTAGCAGGGGATGACATGGAGCAAGATTTTCATGGCAATGGATCAACTGCCAGCTATATGTTGTCGGTATTTTTGCAATCTATGTATGTGGCAAATCCTGATAGGCTATTAAAGAAGAAAAAAAAAAGTAGAGAGAATGCAGAGGAGAGAGAAGAAAATCCTCAATTAAAACATTCGAGTTCAGCTCTAGATCTTGTTCTCGGCAAGTAACGTGTTTAGGTTGTAGTCTTCCATCCTCTTGCTTGGTATCAATA
>NW_024069362.1:0-22500 GCF_009389715.1 Phoenix dactylifera
TTAAAAATGCACTTTTTACATCCATCTGAAATAGTTTGAAGTCCTTAGAGCATGCATATGCTAATAATAATCTAATAGCTTCAAGTCTAGCTACAGGAGCAAAGGTTTCATCAAAATCTATACCTTCTTCTTGATTATAACCCTTTGCTACTAGTCTAGCCTTATTCCTTACTACAATTCCATTTTCATCAAGTTTATTTTTATAAATCCACTTTGTACCTATAATTGGATATTTAGAAGGTCTTTCAACTAGATTCCATACCTTGCTTCTAGTAAATTGGTTTAGTTTTCTTGCATTGCATTTATCCAATTTACATCATTTTCGGCTTCTTCTATGTGTTTGGGCTCAAAGTGTGAGACAAAAGCTAGATGGTTATTTAAATTTCTAAGGGATGCTTTAGTCCTAACCGGTTGAGATGGATCATCTAGAATTAGTTCCTTAGGATGCCCGTGAGCATACCTCCAAGCTTTAGTTAGCCCATGATCTACTATAGTCTCTTGGCTTGATGATGCATCTTCAATTAATTTTTGACTGTTATCTTGTAATGTCATCTCATCAATCTTTTCTTCAAGAATTTCCGTATCATCATCAAAATTAACTCTCTTACTAGAAGAAATATCACTAGAATCATCAAACACAACATATATGGATTCTTCTATAACTAAGGTTCTTTTATTAAAGACTCTATAGGCTTTACTAGTTGTAGAGTATCCTAGAATATGCCCTCATTAGATTTAGAATCAAATTTCCTAGATTGTCTTTCCCATTATTATGAACAAAACACCTACATCCAAAAACATGAAAGTAATTTACCTTTGGTTTTCTGTTTTTCCAAAGTTCATAAGGTGTTTCTTTATAATGGGTCTCAATAAAACTCTATTTAATATATGACAAGAAGTGTTAATGGCTTCTCCCCAAAAGTACTTAGGGAGGTTACTTTCACATAACATAGTTCTAGCCATTTCTTCTAGAGTTCTATTTTCTCTCCACAACTCCATTTTGTTGTGGTGTTCTAGGTGCAGAGAATTATGAGTTATCTCCTTTTTACTACAAAACTCATCAAATAACTGATTTTCAAATTCGGTACCATGGTCACTTCTAATAGCTATTACTGAGGTATCTCTAGCATTGTTACTTCCTTATGGAATTTCTTGAAAACAGAAAATGCTTGATCCTTATGAGCTAAGAACATGACCCATGTGTATCTAGAATAATCATCTACAATAACTAGACCATATTTATTTCCACCTAGGCTTGTTGTTCTAGTTGGTCCGGATAGGTCCATGTGTAATAATTCTAGAGGTCTAGAAGTTGAGACACAATTTATAGATTTAAAGGAGTTCCTTGATTGTTTGCCAAATTGACATGCTTCACAAATTTTATTCTTTTCAAACTTTAATTTTGGCAAACCTATCACAGAATCTCTTTTAACTAGTTGGATATTGTGTCCATGCTTGCATGACCTAACTTACCGGTGCCATAACCAACTAGCATCATTGTCCTTAGTTTCATTAACAACTAAGCATGGGTTGTGTTTGGCAAGATCCTCAAGGTCTACAACATACACATTCCCACGTCTTATTCCTTTAAAAACTAAACTATTATCATTTGGGTTTGTTACGATGCATAGTGATGGTTTAAACATAACATCATAGCCTCTATCACATAATTGACTAATGCTTAATAAATTATGCTTAAGACCATCAACATATCGAACATTATCAATAAAAGTAGAAGGGGTAATTTGTACTTTACCTATACCAATGATGTGACCTTGATTGTTGTCTCCAAAAGTCACAGCACCTCCCTTCTTAGCTTCAAGGGTGAAGAATTGATTCTTGTCACCCGTCAGTGTCTTGAGCAGCCACTGTCCACAATATACCATGCAATTTTTAGTTGACCTAGGCTTGCAAGACACTCCTACACAAGCAGATCATATAATCTTAGGTACGCAAGTTTTCTTGGGTCCTTCATGTTAGTCATATTGGTTCCTTTTGGAACCCATACCCTTTTAATTTTTCTTTTAGTTTTTCCTTTCCTATAGTCACATATGTTTGCTTTATGTCCTACAGTTCCACAACAAAAGCAGGTTACTTTCTTAGTTTTGCTTTCTCCAGCTTTAACAAAGAAGTTACTAAGAAGTTTTTGCTTATTTTTAGGTTTATATCCTAAACCCGCTCTATTAAATACGGCTCGTTGACTATTAAGTATCATATTCAGTTTTTCTGAACTATATGTAAATTTTTCAACCAAAGGTTTGTACTTTTTAAGTTCTTTAGTTAGAGTTTGTTTTTCAGTTTTTAGAATGTTTAAATCTTTTATGACATTTTCGTTTAAGATTTGTTTATTGTTTTAAGTTCTGAAATTTTCTTAGTTAGTTTTTCAATATCTTTACTCAAGGTATTAGTCTTTTGAGTTAAGAGTTGATTGCTTGTCTTAAGTTCTAAATTTTCTTTGGTGATAGAGTCCTTATCCTTAACTAATTTATCGTATTTATGTAAGTAAGATTGATTAGCTAGCTTTAGCTCTTTGTTCTTAAGGTTTATAGCCTTATATTCTATCATTAATTCATTAAATGCATCATACAATTCATCAAAATGTAAAATCTAGATGCGTTTCGGACGTTACCTCATTTTCATTGGCCATGAAGCAGAAATTGGCCTTTTCTTCTTGTTCTTCATCCGATGATGAAGATGATGCGTCGGAGTCCGATAAGGTGGTGACAAGGGCTTTCTTCTTCTTGTACTTGCTGCTCTTCTTTAGTAAGGGACACTCAGCTCTGATGTGTCCCGGCTTTTTGCACTCATAGCAACCAATCCCCTCATTTTTCCTTTTCTTACCTTTATCCTTGCGATAGAAATTTGAGGGGCCTCTCCTTTGATGATAGGACTTTTTGTGGTTGATGAATTTTCTGAATTTACGCGCAAGAAGAGCCTCATCATCATCTTCCTCATGATCCTCTTCTTCACTGCTGCTACTGCAAGACAAGTCCTTGTTAGATGATGTAGATTTAAGAGCTATTACCTTTTTCTTATGGGAGGACTCTTCTTCGCTGTGCTGCTTCATTTTTAGCTCGTGAGTCATTAGGGATCCAAGGAGCTCTTCAAGTAGAAGTTTGTTCAAGTCCTTAGCTTCTTGGATTGCCGTCACCTTGGCTTCCCATGACCTGGTAGACAGCGAAGAATTTTCCTGACAAGATCACTGTTAGTATAGTTTTTGCCAAGGCTTTTTAGGCCATTGACAATGTCAGTAAACCTAGTGAACATGCTAGTGATTGTCTCATTAGAATCCATCTTAAATAGTTCATACTTATGAACTAATATATTTATTTTGGATTCTTTGACTTGATTCGTGCCCTCATGGGTCACTTCAAGTCTGTCCCCAAATCTCTTTTTGCAGAATTGCAAGTAGAGACTCTATTGAATTCATTCCTATCTAATGCACAGTAAAGCACATTCATTGCTTTAGAATTGAGTTGTGCCTTTCTCATGTCATGTTCATCCCAATCCTTTTCTAGTTTGGGTACAGTGACCCCCTCTACATAGATGGATGGGATGTATGGTCCATTTGATACAATGGTCCACATCTCATAGTCTTGGACTTGGATGAATATTCTCATCCTAGCCTTCCAATATGAGTAATCGGATCCATTAAAGAATGGGGGTCTTTGGGTGGACTGACCCTCAATGTGGGAAGATCCAAATGGGGTTGTCATTTCGATCTTTTACTCTTAGGGTAGAAGAGTTTAGGCTCTGATACCACTTGTTGCCTAGATAGACAACCCAAGAGGGGGGGTGAATTGGGTTTTAAAATAATTTAGCTATTTAAAATGTTTGTGGATGACTAATTAATGCTTTAGCGTGATGATTAATTCGTTACTATGTGCTGTGAATGAAATGAGAGAAATAGAAAGAGACAACCAATCACAAACACAAAGTTTTATAGTGGTTCGGAGCTAACCCTTGCTCCTACGTCCACTCCCCAAGTCTTACTTGGGAATTCACTATAACCCCTTGGATTACAGTCGGTTGTTTTACAAGCTCACAACCTAACTTGTTGTTTTACGAGCTCACAACGAACTCGGTCGGTTTTTCCAGGCTCACCGACTAGAACCACCCCGATTGTTTTTCCGGGATCACAATCGAACCCTTACACGTTGGTTTTAACCTAGGCTCACCAACTAACCTCTACACCCTTGATTCAATCCCCCGATTGAACCAAGCAAAGATAAGATGTAAAGAAAAAAAGGACAAACAGAAAAACAAAGCTTCTCAAAAGCAGATAAATAACAATATAAACTGAAGAGAGGTTAGAAGCCCTCAAACATGTTTGAGTTGGAGTTGAGTAGGGCTTCTTGAACTTCGGGTCTCCTCTTGAATGTCTGGTCGACTTGAATGCAGGAGGAGTCTTCTTTAAATGCTGGGAAGAGGAAGTTGGATGGAGTTAATGCCGCTCTTTCCTCTTTTCGTTGAAAACCAACTTGCAGAGAATGAAAGCTTGATCTCTTTGAATGGAATGGTGCTTCTCTGCCTTGCTACAGTCCTCTGTGGCTATTTAAACCATCCCCCACGGAAACTAGCCGTTAGACATCTTTTTCTGCCCGTTCTGCACACTCTGCACAACCTGACAATATGTCCGTTGGGGTTGGAGTCGACTCGCGCGATCAGGAGTCGACTCGGCTGTAGCGGGAGTCGACTCATACTTTTCTGGAGTCGACTCGGCAACTGTTCCGGATTTGAATTAAAGTAGCCTCTTCGATTGGGAGTCGACTCGTCTTGACCCGGAGTCGACTCGCCAACTTCTGGAGCTGACTTGGCATTTTCGGAGTCGGCTCCTCCCATGAAATCCGTAGATCAACTTTTCAATTTGGTCCGCTCGAGTGGACTCGACAATCCTGGGAGTCGACTCGGCGCTCAGAGCCCGAACTCCCGATCTTCTGTCTTTTGGCTCGTCCAGTCTTGGAGTCGACTCAAACTTCCCCGGAGTCGACTCGGCTCTCAGTTTCCGAAACTTAGTCTTCTGCCTTTTTGGTGTACTGCTGCCTTGGAGTCGACTCGAGCTGTCTGGGAGTCGACTCGGCTCTCAGAGACAACAAATTGATCTTCTGTCTTTTTGGGTCGCGCTGTCTTGGAGTCGACTCGCGTATTGCGGGAGTCGACTCGAATCTCAGAGTCCGAAAACGGTTCTCTGACTTTTGCCTTGTGTTCTACTGAGAGTCGACTCTCGCTTTCTTTGGAGTCGACCTACCAACCATCGGAGTCGACTCGCGTTCCACAGGAGTCGACTCGAATCTCAGGGTCGAAATTCGCTCTCTGACTTTTCTATCTGTAACTTCTTGGAGTCGACTCATACTACTCCGGAGTCGACTCGGTAAACATCGGAGTCGACTCGCGCACTTCAGGAGTCGACTCGTTGACAGGTTTTGAGTTGATGCTTTCTGTTTGTCTGTCTGTTCTCAGTTGGAGTCGACTCGTACTGGTCTGGAGTCGACTCGAGCCCGTGCCAGTGATTCTGATACGCTTGGAGTCGACTCGTAATATTCTGGAGTCGACTCAAGTCTCAGACTTTGGTTCAAACTGACTTCATACCTTATCCAAAATATCTTGAACCAAGTCTAGAAACACTTAGACAAGATTTTCACTGAAACACTTAATTGAATTCATTAGTAAACATAAGATATACTCAAATGCTTTGAGCTCATCAAAATCAAATAGGGGTTTTAATCAATCACTCCACAGCTTATATGTCTTTAATGAATTTACTTTCTTAGAATTTCAGATTCTCCCCCTTAACATGTGCATTCAATTTTGTTTGAACTTTGCTCAAGTTTTTTTTAATTTTTTTTTAATATTGTAAACTTGAACTTAAGTTCTTAATTATAGAAGAAAAAATCTGACGATTTATTCTTGAATATGATTCAACTAATCTTCGAATATTCCTTGAATAGATTCTGGAGATTTCTCCTTGAGGAGCCCCAATGGAGAAATAATGAACCTTGAGGTATCGAATCCACTAAGAGCAAATCACATTTTGCTTAAAAGTTTTCTTGTTTAATGATTCTAATTTTCTTTGATAATAGAGTCCTTATCCTTAATCAGTTTTTCAGTTTTATGGCTGTAAGATTGATTAGTTAGCTTCAATTCTTTGTTTTTAAAAATTATTGTCCTATATTCATCCATTAGTTCATTAAAAGTATCATATAATTCTTCTGATTTTCAATACTTACCTCATCCTCGTTGGCCATAAGACATATGTTGGTCATAAGACATATGTTGGCCTTCTCTTCTTGTTCTTCTTCTGATGATGAGTTGTCGGATTCTGTTCAAGTAGTGAAGAGGGCTTTTTTCTTCTTGAATCTGCCCCTATTTTTCAATGTGGGACAGTCGGCTCTGAAATGATCCGGCTTCTTACACTCATAGCATCCGATTTCCTCACTTTTCTTTTCCTTACCCTTGTCCTTGTGGAAGGAGCTTGAAGGGAACCTTTTCTTGTGGAAAGTTTTCTTTCTGTTGATGAACCTCCTAAATTTCCTCACAAGAAGTGCCTCTTGTTCATCTTACTCATTGTCCTCTTCTTCACTACTACTACTACAAGAAGGATCTTTGTAAGATTAAGTAAATTTGAGGGCAATTATCTTTTTCTTATGGAAGAATTCTTCTTCGCGGTGACCTTGGCTTTCCATGATCTTGGTAGACAACGAAGAATCTTCCTGACAAGATCACTGTTAGTATAACTTTTGTCAAGACTTTTTAGGTCGTTGATAATATCAGTAAATCTGGTGAACATGCAAGTAATAGTTTCATTAGATTACATTTTAAATAGCTCATATTTATGAACTAGAATGTTGATTTTGGATTCTTTGACTTGATTTGTGCCCTTGTGGGTCACTTCAAGTCTATTCCATATCTCTTTTGCAGAAATACAAGTAGAGATTCTATTGAATTCATTTGGATCTAAGGCACAATATAGTACGTTCATTGCCTTAGCATTAAGTTGTACTTTTCTTCTATCAAATTCATTCCAATCTTTTTCAAGCTTGGAAATGGACACATTATCTATCGTGTGTGTTGGAATTTGTGGTCCATTTACTATGATGCTCCATACATTATAGTCTTGGGCTTGGATGAAGATTCTCATCCTAGCCTTCCAATAGGTATAATTTGTACCATTGAAAAATGGTGGCCTATTGGTGGAATGCCCTTCACTAAGGGATGATCCAAATGGGATTGTCATCTTAATCTTTTACTCTTTTTAAAGATTGAAACACCAATCGATATGAGAGCACCTGCTCTAATACCACATGTTACCCAAGAAGACAACCCAAGAGGGGTGGGGGGTGAATTAGGTTTTAATTAAATATTGACCAATTAAAAATAAGGTGAGTGATTAACTAAATCTATTACAAGTGAATTAGTTAGATCACTTGATGTAATGAGTGAAGAAAGAGAAAGAGACAACAACCAATACAAACATAGAAAGGTTTATAGTGGTTCGAAGCCAACTCTTGCTCCTACGTCCACTCTCCAAGATGCACTTGGGAGTTCACTATAATCTCTAGGATTACAGCCGGTTGTTTTGGAAGCTTACAACCTAACTTGTTGTTTTCACGAGGTTACAATGAACTCGGTCAGTTTTGATAGGCTCACCGACTAGAACCACTCGATTATTTTTCTGGATTTACAATCAAACCCAGTTGGTTTTTTTCGGTTCACCAACCACAACCTTATACTGTTGGTTTTATCTTTGGCTCACCAACAAACCTTACAACCCTTGATTCAATCCCCTGATTAAATCAAGTATACAAAATAGAAGTTTAAAGTTCACAAGAAGAAGCTTCTAAAAAAGCAAATATGAAACAATATAAGCAAGGTTGAGTTAGAAGCCCTCAAACAAATTTGAGATGAGAAAGTAGGGCTTCTCGATTTTTGAGTGTCCTCTTGAATAAGCCGAAGGATGGAGAAAAGTAGGTAGAGCCTTAAATGCGAAGGAAGTCTGTTGGGTTTGAGTTGAATGCACTTCTTTCTTCTTTTGCTTGGATTCACTCTATGAAAGCTCTTGGTGGTTGAAAACCTTTAACGCTCAAAAGAAATAACTCTCTTATGGTTTACTACTGTTCACTCTAGCTATTTAAGTGATTCCCTTCGAAAAATCGCCGTTAGAGTGTAATTTGGAGCCGTTCTGATCCGTCTGCATAATCTGACAATGTATCCGTTGGGATCGGAGTCGACTCACGCGATCTGGAGTCGACTCGTCTGTTACTGGAGTCGACTCGCTTTACTGGAGATGACTCCTCCACTATTTCAGATTTGAATTAAAGTGCATCTCTCGTTCTGAGGTCGACTCGGACCAAACTGGAGTCGACTCGCCAACAGCTAGAGATGACTCGGGCACCTAGGGGTCGGCTCGTTCTCAGGGTTCCAAAAATTTAACTTTCTATTTTTCTTCCTCGAGTCGACTCGAGTTTACTTGGAGTCAACTCGGCTGACTTGAGAGGCGACTCGAGATCTTCGGAAGACGTCTCATTCTCAGAGACCGAAAAATTGATTCTCTGACTTTTGAATTGATCTGTCTCGGAGTCGACTCGGATCTTGTTGGAATTGACTCGGCTAACTGGGGGTCGACTCTAAAACGCTTGGAGTCGACTCGTTCACAGGATCTCCGAAACTGAGTTTCTGCCTTTCAGACTGCTTTTCTCTGGGAGTCGACTCGGACAAACTGGGAGTCGACTCGGCTGATATGGGAGATGATTCGAAGTATTCGCGAGTGGGCTCGCTGACGAAATCTCAAAAACTAACTTTCTATCTTTTTATCATCTTTGCTATAGAGTTGACTCGGGACCATCTGGAGTCGACTCGCCATGCATCAGAGTCGACTCGCAACCTTTTGGAGTCGACTCGTTAACAGGATCCAAGATTCATCATTTTATCTTTCTGTCTATTCTCAGTCAGAGTCAACTCGAAGAGTTCCGGAGTCGACTCGAGCTTGTGCCAGAAACTCCAAGTGCGTAGGAGTCGACTCGTAAGGTTCAGGAGTCGACTCGTGATGCAGACTTTGGTTCATATAGAGTTCAATACTTAACCAATATACTCTGAACCAAAGCTCAAAGCACTTAGACAGAATTTAATAAAGATTTTTCTGAAATACTAGATTGAATTCATTAGAAAAACATAAGTGTTAGCATCCCACATATGCCATGAAAATTTCGAAATAATTTTCAGATTGCAGCGGAAAAACTATGCGGATCCGTTCATCGCATGAACATCTTTTAAAACTTTTCGTTTGTAGATAGATTAGAATTAAATTATTTTAAACCATTTTAAAATCATTAAGAAGATCAGATCTTCACCTTGTGCGGGTAGATGGTCTCCGCAAATCTGATTTACGTGGTATTTGATCAAGGCTCAGTGGAAGCCGCACATGCGTCCGGCCTCTACGGGTATCCACACGAAGTAATGAGTCGATCGAAGCCTTTGGATCTCCCCGGGGTGCTAGCTCCCTTGCAGAGAAGGCTTTTGATGGCTGAAGTCTTTCTCCTTACAGCAATCAACACTTGGTTGCTTTCTCTTGAGGATGAAGAAGAGGAGAAAAAAAAATAAAAATAAAAGGAAGCATACACTTGCAGCCTTTTATTTTTGGCGGAAGAAGGAAAGAAAAAGAGATGCACACGCCTCCCTTCTTTTCTTTGTTGGTGGCTGATGAAACCCCAAAAGAGGAGAGGGCTTCTCACGGCTTAAAGAAGGTTGAAAGGAGGAGAGGTACGGCTCAATCATAGAAATAATCCATCCATGCGGCAGCCCCCTTTTATTATGGTTTAAGATAAAGTTGGAGCTCCTAAAATTTAGGAGCTCCATCTTTATCCATTATTCCAGAGGAGGGGCGTGGGCCCCTCCTCCTTTTCATCCCGTGAAATGCCAAGGGAGGGGTGTACGCCCCTCCCTCCTTATTTTACATCATGCTGCCTCCACTTGATCTAATCAAGTGGAGGTTAGGGGCTTAATCTTAGGTGGTTTAGTCCCTTTCAAAAGGACTAGGTGCACCCTTTCTTTCATTCCAAATCCTAATCCAATTAGGATTTAATTGAACAAAGACTCCATTGAACTCTTCAATCCTAATCCAATTAGGAGTCTTTAATTAATTAGATTAAAATTAAAATTAATTAGGACTTAAGAAAATCTTAATTTAATCAAGACTTGTTCAAATTTCAGCCCTAATACAATTAGGACTTTAGAAATCCTATTCCAAGTAGGACTCTAATTTAATTTGAAATTCTAATCCAATTAGGACTTCATGAATCCCACTCCAAGTAGGACTCATGATCAAGTCTAATTAAGTAAATCTAATTAATTAAATTAAATTGCAATCCGATTGCAATTGTTCCTTCTTCCAACCACTAACTCTTAGCGGGTTATCCATTTATCAATCTAATTGATTATTTGTGATTCCTAATCATATTCAACCATCGGATCGGTCATTACCTCTAATGTGTGTGACCCCATAGGTTCTATTCTGACTGGTAGTGAGATATATTGCGATCTCTATCACAATATCATTGAAAACTCCTTTCAATGGGTTGAAACAATTCCAACTCAACTCATCAGGGTTCATCGACCATCAAGATGATCCCTGTAAGTCTCACCATCCACCAGTGACACCTAGCAGTATGTAGTGGCTACCCAACAGAATAGAATGATGAAGCTCTAGGTGCAGTTATCGTATGATACAGTCCTTCTATCGTGGATCCCTACAGACCAGAGGTCATGGATAACTCGTCAAACCCCGTCGTCTGTCATATGTCTAGATTTATTCGACTTGAGTTCGAGAGTAGAAAACTCTTTTCCACTGTATGTTCTGCCTTGGCCAAGGTCTTAGAACTCTGTCTAATAAATCACATAGAATCACTCCTCATCTATCAAGGTCGATAGATTCCATGTAGGTGCATACCCTACTCCTACAGTGAACTTACTGCAGCCAATCTACACTACAAGGACCCATATGGCTAGAGACCATGTGTATGTGCAGTCAAACTACAATAACCTCACTGTGAGTAGCCGAAGCACCGCAGGTCAAAGGACCAGTCATACTACTGCAACATCAAGCAAGTCACTGACGAGTGGATAGACATCCAAGTGACTTCTTGTCTTGGTCATGCTCAGTACCCTTGTTCTCTAACAAGCACCTGCACTATCACTTCAGTGTCCCCACACTGTGGACTCGAGTCTCGTCCATCCATAAGAAAAGCGATCTGTGCACTGATCGGATCGATCACCGTCCTCGTGATGATCCATTGATCAGGAGCATTTAGAAATTAATCACCAATGATACATGGCTCAAATTCTCAACTCTTGAGAATATGTATCATCATCTTATTAATTTCTTGGACGATTCATAGACACATAAACAATATGAATGAAAAGATGCCTATTTATTATTCAATAATAATACAGTCAAGTACAAATTTATGTCCTAGAATAAATAATGTGTCTGCCAGATTGGCTTCTAGGGCATACATCTAACAATCTCCCACTTGCACTAAAGCCAATCAGCCATATATCTAAGTCCCATCTTCTCAAGGTGGACTTCAGTCTTCTGCTGACTTAGCTGTTTAGTAAGCGGGTCTGCCACGTTGTCCGCGGAGTCTACTCTCTGTACCTCGACATATTTCTTCTCGAGATAGTCGCGTATGAGGTGGAAATGCCGCTCTATGTACTTGGACTTCTGATGAGACCTTGGCTCCTTAGCGAGAGCTATGGCGCCATTATTATCGCAGTAGAGTGTGATGGCATCTGATGGCATTACATCTAGCTCTGCAATGAATTTTTTTGAACCAGAAGGCTTCCTTTGCAGCTTCAGAGGCGGCGATATACTCAGCTTCCATGGTAGAATCAGCAATGATCGGTTGTTTGGAACTCTTCCAATTTACCGTACCACCATTGCACAAGAACACATATCCAGATGTAGACTTTCTATCATCAATATCAGTCATAAAGTCTGAATCTGTTTATCCTTCTACCTTTAACTCCGATGCTCCTCCAAAGACCAAGAACAAATCTTTAGTTCTTCTTAAGTACTTAAGAATGTTCTTCACAGCTGTCCAGTGCTCTTCGCTTGGATTCGACTGATATCTGCTAGTGACACTCACAGCAAGGGCTATATCAGGTCGTGTACACAGCATGACATACATGAGGCTTCCTATTGCAGAAGCATAAGGAATCCTGCTCATGCGTTGAATCTCTTCAGATGTATTGGGGCACATCTTCTTGGAGAGATGAATCCCATGCCTAAGGGGTAATAGACCCCTCTTGGAGTTTTCCATACTGAACCTCTTCAGTACCTCCTCTATGTACATCTTCTGTGACAGACCAAGCAACCTCTTAGATCTATCTTTATAGACCTTAATCCCCAAAATGTAGGATGCTTCCCCAAGGTCTTTCATGGAGAACTCTTTTGACAACCAGACCTTGACCGAGGTTAGCATGGGAACATCATTCCCAATCAAGAGGATGTCATCCACGTACAGTACGAGGAACACGACAGTACTCCCACTAACCTTCTTGTAAACACACGGTTCCTCTTCGTTCTTGATGAAATCAAACGATTTGATTGCATCATTGAAACGAGTATTCCAGCTCCGAGATGCTTGCTTTAGTCCATAGATGGACCTTTGCAGCTTGCAGACCTTGTGATCTCCATCACTGGAAGTGAAACCCAAAGGCTGCTCCATATAGATATCTTCATCAAGATATCCATTCAGGAAAGCAGTTTTCACATCCATCTGCCATATTTTATAATCATGAAATGCTACAATGGCAAGCAACGTTCGAATAGATTTTAGCATGGCTACAGATGAAAAAGTCTCCTGATAGTCAATGCCTTCGCGCTGACTATACCCTTTCGCCACTAGCCTTGCCTTATAGGTCTCTACCTTTCCATCCGAACCTATCTTCCTTTTGTAGATCCATTTGCATCCAATAGGTACTATACCTTCTGGTGGATCTACTTAGGTCCAGACTTGGTTGGAATATATGGAGTCTATCTCTGACTTCATGGCTTCCAGCCATTTCTCGGAATCGATATCAGATATCGCCTTGTCGTAGGTATTGGGATCCTGTACATGTTCCCTATCTCCCATGAGGAACATTTCCTCGGTGTCCTCTACTAGTATACCTAAGTATCTATCGGGAGGATGGGAGACCCTACTAGATCTACGAGGTGGAGGAGGTACTACGTGTACTGGCTCTGTATGAATAGCTTCTATAGGATCCATGACTCGTTGCTTTTCAGAGACTCTCTCTTCAAGCTCAATTTTTCTCCCACTGCCTCTATCAAAGATAAATTGTTTTTCCAAGAAGACGGCATGTCGGCTCACAAACACATTGTGATCCTCTGAGACGTAAAAATTGTATCCTAATGACTCTTTAGGATATCCAATGAAACGAGCACTTATGGTCCTAGACTCTAACTTGTCCGCCTGTAGTCGCTTGACGTGGGCCGGACATCCCCAAATCTTGAGATGACCAAGACTCGGCTTCTTACCATACCATATCTCATACGGTGTGGTAGGAACGGATTTAGAGGGAACTCTATTCAATAAATAAATTGCGGATAATAAGGCATCTCTCCAAAAGAGACATAGGTAGATCAGTGAAGCTCATCATGGATCGAACCATATCCAATAGAGTCTGATTCCTCCTTTCTGACACCCCGTTGAGTTGAGGTGTACCCGGAGGCGTCCATTGTGAGACTATGCCATTCTTCTTGAGATAGTCCTGAAATTTTCCACTAAGGTATTCTCCTCCTCGATCTGATCGAAGAACCTTAAAGGTTTTTCCAGTCTGTTTTTCTACTTCATTTCTGAACTCTTTGAACTTTTCAAAAGACTCAGATTTGTATCTCATAAGATACACATACCCATATCGTGAATAGTCATCGGTAAAGGTAATGAAGTATGAATAACGACCCCTGGCTAGCACATCGAATGGGCCACAAATATCAGTGTGTACCAGGGTAAGTATTTCAGTGGTCCTCTCCCCATATCCTACAAAGGGTAATCTAGCCATTTTTCCTTGAAGACAGGACTCACAAACTGGATATGACTCGGAAGTCAATGGGCCAAGAAGCCCATCTTTCTCCATTTTGTTCATTCTGTCCTCTCCAATATGGCCAAGCCTGAGGTGCCACAAATACTTCTGGTTTATCTCATCTCTGGATCTTTTAGATCCTATGGCACTCACTACTTGCTCAGACACATTCACAGACACATCAATATGCAAGTGATAGAGACTATCAATCATGAAACCATGTGCAACTAATTTATTTCTGAAATAAATTGAACAGCAGTCTTTGTCAAAGGTCAAAATATGACCATCCTGTGCTAAACACGAAACAGAAATCAAATTCCTGCTAGCAGCAGGGACATAATAACAGTCTCTAAGCAATAAACTAAATCCAGACGGTAATCGCAGAGGGTAGGTGCCCACAGCTACAGCAGCAACTCTTGCCCTGTTGCCAACCCGAAGGGTCACTGCACCTTCCGCCAGCCTCCTACTTTCGTTTAGACCCTGCATAGTAGTGCACAGATGAGCACTAGAACCAGAATCTATAACCCAACTAGAAGTAGAAGAAACCGTAAGGTTAGTTTCAATTACGAGCAAGTCTAACATACCTTCAGAAGGTGTGTCCCTTTTGTTCTTCAGGCTCTCGAGGTATGAAGGGCAGTTTCTTTTCCAGTGGCCGTCGACGTTACAGTGGAAACATTTTTCCTTGTCATTAGCCTTTTTCTTATGAACTTCCTTCTTAGGCTTTTTGTCTTTCTTGTGCTTCTTTGCAGACTTCTTTTTCTTCCAAGTAGACTTTCTCTTGGAACCAGAAGTCAGCTCAGCAGCCAGAACAGAGCCCCTTGAACCTTTCAAGGCCCCTTCAGCAGTTATCAACATGTTCAACAACTCGGTCTTCGTGCATTCAATTTTATTCATATGGTAGTTTACTATAAACTGACCAACTGAATCAGAAAGGGATTGCAGGATCAGATCTATCTGCAGTTCCTTATGCATGGACATACCGAGCTTCTCAAGTTCCTCGAGGTTCTTGATCATAGTCAGACAATGATCTTGGACAGACTGCCCCTCGCGCATCTTTGCCTTGAAGAGCCTCTTGGACACTTCAAAGCGTGCAGTGCGGCTCTGCTCACCATACAACTCTTGCAGGTGAGCCAGTATTTTTCTAGCAGTCTTTATGTTCTCATGCTGGCATTGAAGTTCGTTAGTCATGGATGCCATGATGTAGCACTTGACCCTAATGTCGTCATCAGTCCACTTTTGATGCGTCTCACGCTGATCATCAGTAGGACGTGCTGGTAGCCTAGGGATATCATTCTCGAGCACATACCCTATTTTCTCACAATTCAGAACAATTTTCAGGTTCCTAAGCCCGTCTTTATAGTTGGTTCCGGTCAGTCTGTTGGTCTTAAGGATTCGGGTCAAAGGGTTTGAAGCTGACATTGTGATCTGTAGAGAGTAAAGATTCTAGTTAGACTTTGTACTTGAACTTAATTTGTTCTAGGGACTTTTAAAACAAATATGCTCCCACTATTTTCTCGAATCCCTCATACTCCCCTGATGGAGAAACGAAAATCCTACGCGACTAGGATTTCTAGTGGGTACTGCGGTCTCACCGATTTACATGCCGCCTCACCTAACAGTTATTGGTGACATATAAATGGATGAGTGTACAACTCTTGTACAATGCTTCTCAAGCATATTGCAGTGGTACTTGGTCTCTAAGTGATGAAGACCTCACCTAACAGTTATTGGTCCCATTACTTAGTTAAGTCAGACCCACCGTATAACCGCGGAAATAAAGTCGTCATTGGGTCCTCACCTAACAGTTATTGGTGCCCAACCCCACCTTTACCCCACAACATCTCATGTCTAATAGAGAGGTCCAGTCCCCCGATGCAACTTGCCCACTGTGTCCAGCCGAGACAAATCAACGCCGGAAAGACCTTAGCAGCTCTACTACGGTGGAAGACCTATGGACTTAATATTGCATAATCAAGTATTAGTGTTTGCAACTTGAGTTCTTCATAAGAGGTAATCGAACAATTGGCCAGGTAAGCAAGTGGGAGGCTCCCCTTACTCAGAGAGTAAGGTCCTAATTAAGTAACCACCTTATAGGCTTGCCTAGACACCAATTAGATCATTAATCTAATATGACTAACTCATGTTGGTTCACCCTCGACTGATTAGGGAGGTTTCGATTTAGGTCTCACTCGATCGCGTATTCACATCTCATGCAAATATAAGTCTACCCGCATAATCATAAGCATTAAACATCCAGGCATTTATCAAAAATAAAATTAAATGGTGATGATCATGGATCCAAGATGGGGTCATTTTACAAGCACATGCACGTCAATTGGTTTGATCGTCTTCAACTCTTGACTCGATCTTGATCCTCTAGGTCCAATTGTGATCAACTCCTTGATCCATCTTCAATCAATCCTTGATCTTGATCCGTACATGTTGAGCTTGTTGATGTACATATCGATCAACCATCGACGTGCAACACACATCACAGATTACATCCCAGATTGCTTTAAAAATTAAATAAAAATAAAAATAAAATTACAACCCTTTTTCATTGAGACACGCAGGTCTCTAATACATAAATTTAAGATGCACGCAGGCATCTGAAAATTAAAATTACATGCATCACAGAACATTTCAGCACATTCAAAGGGTCCATCCATGATCATCACCATACGCATCACATGCATAAAAATTATTTTCAGATCTGTAATTTAATTGATTATTCCATCTCATGACTTGCTGATCATGCTAGATTTGACTCTAAATATTTGTAATCACATTATCAAAGCTTTAGAATCATTAATCTAAGCATCTAAAAATTAGTATGCAGAAAAATCAGCAAGCTGAAAATTCTGCATACATAAATTTCAGCAAGCCTAATCCCTTAAATTTCAGATCTAAAATGCCTTGAAAAATTTAATTCTAATCTTAATCTACATAACCATGGCTCTGATACCACTGTTAGCATCCCACATATGCTATGAAAATTTCGAAATAATTTTCAGATTGCAGCGGAAAAAACTATGCGGGATCCATTCATCGCATGAACATCTTTTAAAATTTTTCGTTTGTAGATAGATTAGAATTAAATTATTTTAAACCATTTTAAAATCATTAAGAAGATTAGATCTTCACCTTGTGCGGGTAGATGGTCTTCGCAAATCTGATTTACGTGGTATTTGATCAAGGCTCAGTGGAAGCCGCACATGCGTCCGGCCTCTACGGGTATCCACACAGAGTAATGAGTCGATCGAAGCCTTTGGATCTCCCCGGGGTGCTAGCTCCCTTGCAGAGAAGGCTTTTGATGGCTGAAGTCTTTCTCCTTACAGCAATCAACACTTGGTTGCTTTCTCTTGAGGATGAGGAAGAGGAGAAAAAAAATAAAAATAAAAGGAAGCATACACTTGCAGCCTTTTATTTTTGGCGGAAGAAGGAAAGAAAAAGAGATGCACACGCCTCCCTTCTTTTCTTTGTTGGTGGCTGATGAAACCCCAAAAGAGGAGAGGGCTTCTCACGGCTCAAAGAAGGTTGAAAGGAGGAGAGGTACGGCTCAATCATAGAAATAATCCATCCATGCGGCAGCCCCCTTTTATTATGGTTTAAGATAAAGTTGGAGCTCCTAAAATTTAGGAGCTCCATCTTTATCCATTATTCAAGAGGAGGGGCGTGGGCCCCTCCTCCTTTTCATCCCGTGAAATGCCAAGGGAGGGGTGTACGCCCCTCCCTCCTTATTTTACATCATGCTGCCTCCACTTGATCTAATCAAGTGGAGGTTAGGGGCTTAATCTTAGGTGGTTTAGTCCCTTTCAAAAGGACTAGGTGCACCCTTTCTTTCATTCCAAATCCTAATCAAATTAGGATTTAATTGAACAAAGACTCCATTGAACTCTTCAATCCTAATCCAATTAGGAGTCTTTAATTAATTAGATTAAAATTAAAATTAATTAGGACTTAAGAAAATCTTAATTTAATCAAAACTTGTTCAAATTTCAGCCCTAATACAATTAGGACTTTAGAAATCCTATTCCAAGTAGGACTCTAATTTAATTTGAAATCCTAATCCAATTAGGACTTCATGAATCTCACTCCAAGTAGGACTCATGATCAAGTCTAATTAAGTAAATCCAATTAATTAAATTAAATTGCAATCCGATTGCAATTGTTCCTTCTTCCAACCACTAACTCTTAGCGGGTTATCCATTTATCAATCTAATTGATTATTTGTGATTCCTAATCATATTCAACCATCGGATCGGTCATTACCTCTAATGTGTGTGACCCCATAGGTTCTATTCTGACTGGTAGTGAGATATATTGCGATCTCTATCACAATATCATTGAAAACTCCTTTCAATGGGTTGAAACAATTCCAACTCAACTCATCAGGGTTCATCGACCATCAAGATGATCCCTGTAAGTCTCACCATCCACCAGTGACACCTAGCAGTATGTAGTGGCTACCCAACAGAACAGAATGATGAACCTCTAGGTGCAGTTATCGTATGATACAGTCCTTCTATCGTGGATCCCTACAGACCGGAGGTCATGGATAACTCGTCAAACCCCGTCGTCTGTCATATGTCTAGATTTATTCGACTTGAGTTCGAGAGTAGAAAACTCTTTTCCACTGTATGTTCTGCCTTGGCCAAGATCTTAGAACTCTGTCTAATAAATCACATAGAATCACTCCTCATCTATCAAGGTCGATAGATTCCATGTAGGTGCATACCCTACTCCTATAGTGAACTTACTGCAGCCAATCTACACTACAAGGACCCATATGGCTAGAGACCATGTGTATGTGCAGTCAAACTACAATAACCTCACTGTGAGTAGCCGAAGCACCGCAGGTCAAAGGACCAGTCATACTACTGCAACATCAAGCAAGTCACTGACGAGTGGATAGACATCCAAGTGACTTCTTGTCTTGGTCACGCTCAGTACCCTTGTTCTCTAACAAGCATCTGCACTATCACTTCAGTGTCCCCACACTGTGGACTCGAGTCTCGTCCATCCATAAGGAAAGCGATCTGTGCACTGATCGGATCGATCACCGTCCTCGTGATGATCCATTGATCAGGAGCATTTAGAAATTAATCACCAATGATACATGGCTCAAATTCTCAACTCTTGAGAATATGTATCATCATCTTATTAATTTCTTGGACGATTCATAGACACATAAACAATATGAATGAAAAGATGCCCATTTATTATTCAATAATAATAAAGTCAAGTACAAATTTATGTCCCAGAATAAATAATGTGTCTGCCAGATTGGCTTCTAGGGCATACATCTAAAAATAAGATATACTCAAATGCTTTGAGCTCATCAAAATCAATTAAGGATTTACTCAATCACTCCATATAGGGCTTCTCCTCTTTCTCCTGATCTTATGAGGCCAACCGAGAGGAGCCGCTCGACGCCCCTCCCCCCCCCTCCTGGTTTGGGTTCTTCTTCCTTGGGCTACCGGCCGAGACAGAGGAAGAGAGCCGCTGAAGCCCGCTCCTCTTCGATTCAGGGGGGGTCTTCCTCTTTCTCCATTGCCGCCGGATCTTCGCCGGGGCTGAGGTAAGGGTTTCTACCCTTCATTTCTTTGCTATACCATTTGAAAGAAAGAAAGAAAGAAAGAAAGAAGAAGAGAGAGAAGAAGGAGAACGTCGATCATCACGAGCTCTTCTTCTTCTCCCGTCCGCATGCCTCCTCCGCGGGAAGAAGGAGAGGGCCGGCCGTCGCAGGCACCGCCAGCCTTGACTTGGCATCTCCCGAGCTTGCCGACCTCCCTTCGCGGGAGAAGAAAGAAGAAGAAAGAAAAGGGGGGAGGAAAAGAAGTCGGGAGAAGAGGAGGAGGAGAAAGAAAAAGAAAGAAGAAAAGAAGGGGGGAACGAAGAAAGAAGTCGGGAGAAGATTCTAGAGAAGAAGAGAAGAAAAGAAAAGAAAAAGAAAAGGGAAGGGAAGGAAAGAAAAGAAAAGAAAAAGAAAAGAAAAGAAAAAGAAAAGAAAAGAAAAGAAAAGCAAGAAAAGAAAAAGAAAAAAAAAGAAATAAATAAATAAATAAAGGGAGAGGGTGGTTTACGGGTATGAACCCGAATCCAAATCCGAACCTGGGGTGCTAGACACTTTTGCAGGGTCGGCCCTGGAAGAATGTTAAGATTTAAGTTTTATAAATATATATTATGATGAATTTTAAAAGAAAAATATGATTTTTGGATATTGAATTCTGCAAGAAATTTATGAGATTAATTGGATTTACTGTGGATCGTGTTCAATGTAAGTAATGAACTGCTTTTTCTAGACTCTTCTTTTATATAATATTATTTTTGCATTAAATAAATTGTTAATGAATTTATATGTGATTTATGAATTTTACGAGATGATGATTTGAATGAAAAATTAATATGTGAACTGGAATAATATTTTTCGGACTATTGTTATATTTACTGTTCTTGCATCGTATATGGATATTTAAATCGGATTATGATATATCTATTATGTTACCAAAAGAATTTTGATGTGCATCAGATTTAGAACTCTCAGCCTGACTATGTTCTGGATCCTGCTAATTGGGGGTTATGCATTAGCAATTCTGGCCCCACCATAGGATATAAGTGTGGTATTCTGGCCCACTTCGTAGGGTATAAGTGCGGTTCTGATTCTGGCCTAGCCACAGGGTATAAGTGTGGTCATAGTTAAAGTCTATTGAGTTGAATGTGATTTGTTTCAAATTGGATTTATGACTATGTATATGGATATTTGAAAGATACGGATTTCAATAGATTTGTGTTTGAAAAGAAATTGATTATGTCTTTATGCTGATTCATCGTAATTTGAATTGATATTTTATGTTATTATATAAATTATCTAGATAAGGTGTTTATTACTTACTGGGCTGTCTAGCTCATTATATAATTTCTTGTTGTTTTACAGATTCCGATAACTAACCTATCGGAGATTTAAAATGGGAGAGCGACTAGAAGAACTGAAGCACAAGTTATCTTAGATTAGGCTTTATTTAAATTAATATTTTATCTTTATTGTTCCACTGCATATTGAGAATTGTGAGACTTTATAATTTGAGTCAGTCAATGTAGTAAGATTACATTTATTTCAGCTAAATTATTTTAGTTATATTTTCGAGATTTGGTTAGGATGCCTTGCATGCTTGTGGGGAGAGTTTCCTACGGGTGTGCGGCGGTTGGCGCAGACCCCCGGCTCACGATCTCGGGCCGGGGGCATGACAACATGTATATATATGTATATGTATATATATATGTATGTGTGTGTGTGTATATATATATACATATATATATACATATATATATATATACACATATATACATATATATATACACATATATACATATATATATATATATATATATATATATATATGTGTGTGTGTGTGTGTGATATCCTGTATCTCAGTGTTGCTCATTTGACCGGCCCAAAGTATTTGGCCCAGCCATTTTTGGCCTTGAGCTTCACGTGCGACGCACGTGAAAGAGGATTGGGAGGAAAGACTTTGGCTAGTAGTCTTCTTCCTCTCCGATCGCAATGGTGATCGGAATCCCATTGCAATCCAAACACCGACTAGATAAAGCCGGGATTGCCTATTTAAAGACCTACTCCTCCTTCGAGTTCACCCAAGATCAAGTTGTCGGTTCCAAAAGTTTTTTCCTTCAATTTTCGCTGAAAGAGTTGTTGGACCACCTCGATGAATCGAGGTAGGTGTTATTTGGTGTGCTGTCGTAGGCAACCAAAAATAAAACCTATACTTCTAAAAATATATATGTAGTAGTGCGAGTAAGGATCGTTCCCACGGAGAGTATCTAGCCTAGTTTTATGCAACTTGAACAAGGACGGAGGGGGGGTTTGAGTATAATGAAAATAATAAAACAACTAAAGAAGAATTCAGATTTAAGTATTGAAATCAATCAAAAGAACAAATCTTGGTCTAAGTCAACATCCACCATCGGAATTTTACAACTGATCATTGATGCAAAGATATCAATTTGCACTTTGAATGTCCACCGATAGAAATATTTTTCTATCTCTTCTTAGTTGTAGTTAATTAAAAACAAGCGATCTAATTAACCCTAACTACTAAACAACCCAAGACAAGCGCTAAAGGTTTAATCTAGTAGCAGCCTTAAGAATTAGAGAGATCGATGAAACTATACAACACAAACACAAGCGGTTGCATTTGATTTAGCCGAGTATTCTTCCTAAGATCTGAAAATTTCTAATGCAGCAAATTATTAGATCTTAGTTGCTTCATAGATTAGAGGAATCAAACAATTACGGATTTGATATCTAACCTAGCAGTAGATTGCAACGAATAATAAACTAGTAGGCCTCCTAGTCATTAAACGAAAATAATCATGAAAATATGCACAGAAGGACATTCGACA
>NW_024069362.1:32500-44448 GCF_009389715.1 Phoenix dactylifera
AGGTCAACCCTCTAGGAGTATTGAAATTTGAGTTTCTATTCTTAGAATAACCATGATAAATTATAATAAAAGTATAAGTTTTAAATATCAGAATCTTAGAAGGATTTTTAAAATTGATTGGATTGATACTTTGGATTCACACGCAAGATAAGTAATGTAACTTTTTTTTAGATTTATTGGCAAATTATAAATATTTTCTGAATCAAATTATTCTTGATTTATGAATTTGATGTATGGTGTTTTCTTATTATATATGCCTTTTTTTAGAATATTATATAATTCTTGGTTGAATGTACCGATTTTAATATGGATTGTGTTTAATTAATTTCGATATCGCATTTTACGATTTACAACACTAAATATGTTTTAAGAAAAAATATTTTGAATCAAAATGGTTTTAGACTCACAGTCAGACTAGGATACCCTACTAGTGGGGGTTGTAAGTTGGCATTTCGTTACCCTGCCAGTTGAGGTTATATGTTGGCACTTCGATACTCTGCTAGTGGGGGTTGTACGTTGTGGAGTGATTGATTAAAACCCCATTTGATTTTGATGAGCTCAAAGCATTTGAGTATATCTTGTGATTACTAATGAATTCAATTGAGTGTTTCAGTGAAAATCCTGTCCAAGTGTCTCTAGATTTGGCTCATAGTATTTTGGATAAGTTAAGAAGTCTGCTGAACCAAAGTCTGAGACTCGAGTCGACTCCCGAGTATCACGAGTCGACTCCAAGCGTATCAAGTTCACTGGCACGAGCTCGAGTCGACTCCAGACTAGTACGAGTCGACTCCGACTGAGAACAGAAAGAAGAACAGAAAGCCTCATCTCAGAAACCTTCAACGAGTCGACTCCTGAAGTGCGCGAGTCGACTCCAATGGTCAACGAGTCGACTCCAGGGTAGTAAGAGTCGACTCCAAGAGGTACACAAAGAAAAGTCAGAGCAGTTTTCGAGTCTGAGATTCGAGTCGACTCCAGTAGAACGCGAGTCGACTCCGATGGTTGGCAAGTCGACTCCAGAGAAAGCAAGAGTCGACTCTCAGCGGTACACAAAGAAAAGGTCAGAGAGCATTTTATGGACTCTGAGATTCGAGTCGACTCCCGCAATACGCGAGTCGACTCCGAGACTGTGCGACCAATGACAGACAGAAAACCATGTTACTGCCTCTGAGATTCGAGTCGACTCCCAGACAGCTCGAGTCGACTCCAAGACAAGCTTCACGTCAAAAGGCAGAAGACCAACTTTCGGAAACTGAGAGCCGAGTCGACTCCAAGGAAGTTCGAGTCGACTCCAAGACTGGGATGAGCCAAAAGACAGAGAATCGGGAGTTCGGGCTCTGAGATTCGAGTCGACTCCAAGGACAGTCGAGTCGACTCGAGTGGACAAAATTCAAAATTGGATCCACGGACTTCTGTGGATGAGGCGACTCCAAAATTGCCAGGTCAGCTCCAGAAGTTGGCGAGTCGACTCTGGGTCAAGACGAGTCGACTCCCAGTCGTGACGGCAAACTTTAATTCAAATTTGGAACAGTTGCCGAGTCGACTCCGGAAAAGCTTGAGTCGACTCCCGCTACAGCCGAGTCGACTCCTGATCGCGCGAGTCGACTCCAACCCACCAACGGTCATATTGTCAGGCTGCGCAGAGTGTGCAGAACGGGCAGAAAAAGCAGTGTAACGGCTAGTTTCCATGGGGGTTGGCTTAAATAGCCACAGAAGACTGTAGCAAGGCAGAGAACAGTCATTCCACTCCAACTAATCAAGGATTCAAGCTCTGCAACGTGCTCTTCAACGAAAAGGGAAGATCTGCATTTACAGCTCCACCTACATCTTCCCAGCAATTAAAGCCTTCTCCTCCAGCATTCAAGTTGACTACACATTCAAGAGGAGACCGGAGTTCAAGAAGCCATTCCTCTACTTCAGCTTAAAAGCGTTTGAGGGCTTCTAAATTCCTCTTTTGATTATATTGTTTTACATCTGCTTTTGAGAAGCTTATTTTCCTTTCTGTCTATAACTTGTATTTACTTGGTTCAATCGGGGGATTGAATCAAGGGGATTAAGGTTGGTTGGTGAGCCAAGTTAAAACCAACGTGTGTAAGGGTTTGATTGTGAGCCCAGGAAAATAATTGGGGTTGGTTCTAGTCGGTGAGCCTGGGAAAACCGACCGAGTTCGTTGTGAGCTCGTAAAACAACAAGTTTGGTTGTGAGCTTGCAAAACAACCAGCTGTAATCTAAGGGGGTTATAGTGAATTTTCCAAGAGAGACTTGGGGAGTGGACGTAGGAGCAAGGGGTAGCTCCGAACCACTATAAAACTCTGTGTTTGCATTGGATTGTCTCTTCTCTTCTTCCTCTCACATCACTCATAGCACTTAGCATTAATTAAATAACTTGCAAGAGTTTTTAATTAATCATCCTTAAAGTTTTAAATATCTAAATTAATTTAAAACCCAATTCACCCCCCCCCCCCCTCTTGGGTTGTCTATCTGGGCAACAAGTGGTATCAGAGCCAAAAACTCTTCCACTCAAGAGTTAAAAGATCAAAATGACAACCCCATTTGGATCTTCTCACATTGAGGGTCAGTCCACCCAAAGACCCCCTTTCTTCAATGGATCCGACTACTCATACTGGAAGGCTAGGATGAGAATATTCGTCCAAGCCCAAGACTATGAGATGTGGAACCATTGTAGTGAATGGCCCATACATCCCATCCACATATGTAGAGGGTGTTAAGGTACCCAAATTAGAAAAGGATTGGGATGAACATGACATGAGGAAGGCACAATTAAACTCTAAAGCTATGAATGTGTTTTATTATGCCTTAGATAGAAATGAATTCAATAGGGTCTTTACTTGCAACTCTGCAAAAGAGATCTGGGATAGACTTGAAGTGACCCATAAGGGCACGAATCAAGTTAAAGAATCCAAAATTAATATATTGGTTCATAAGTATGAACTATTTAAAATGGATTCTAATGAGACAATCACTAGCATGTTCACTAGGTTTACTGACATTGTCAATGGCCTAAAAAGCCTTGGCAAGAGCTATACTAATGTCAGGAAAATACTTCGTTGTCTACCAAGGTCATGGGAAGCCAAGGTGACGGCAATCCAAGAAGCTAAAGACTTGAACAAGCTTCCACTCGAAGAGCTCCTTGGATCCCTAATGACTCAACGAGCTAACCATGAAGCAACACAGCGAAGAAGAGTCCTCCCATAAGAAAAAGGTAATAGCACTTAAATCTACTTCATCTAACAAGGACTTGTCCTGTAGTAGCAGCAGTGAAGAAGAAGAACATGAGGAAGATGATGGTGAGGCTCTTCTTGTGCGCAAGTTCAAGAGATTCATCAACCACAAGAAGTCCTATCATCAAAGGAGAGCCCCTCAAATTTCTACCGCAAGACAAAGGTAAGGAAAGGGAAAACGAGGGGATTGGGTGTTACGAGTGCAAGAGTGTTGGGAACCCGCCCATGCCGCTGATATTTCAAAAATAAATCAGATGGCAGCGGAAAGGGGGCATGTGCGGGATCGACGTTCATCGCATGAACGTTGTTTCGAGACCTTTCGTAATTAGGTAAGAATTAAAACTTTTAAAACTAATAGGAAGATCAAATCTTCACCGATTGGCGCGGGTAGATGATCACCGGCGAATCTGAATTCGTGGGTTTTAGGAAGAGGGTTCGCTTGAAGCCGTTCAAACGTCCGGCCTCTACCGGTATCCACACGAAGTAGGATCCGATCCAAGCTCTCTATCTCACCGGGCGGTGCTAGGCTCCCTTGCAGAGATAGCTTTGATGGCTGATGTCCTCCCTCTCAATCAACTCTTGATTGTGCTTAGAAGGAGGAAGAAGAAGGATGAAGAAGAGGAAGAAGATCCCAAGCCCCTGCAGCCTTCTTTCTATCTCCCTGCGTTGGATGGAGGAAAGAAAGGGAAGGAGGCCGCCACCCTTTCTTTGGCTTCTCTCTTGCTTGCGGCTGAAAACAAGGGAGGATGAGGATGGCCACGGCTTGGAGGAGGAGGAGAGAGAGGTTTCTTACTTGGGGCCGGCCCTAAGTCCTCCTTATAAAGGGAGTGGAGCTCCTAACATTTAGGAGCTCCATGACAACTTGCCTAAGAGGGGCGCCGCCCTCTCTTCATTGCCGCACAAGGGAAGGAGGAGGGGCGTGATCCCTCCTTCTTGTGATGCCCTAATCCTCCTCTAAGGAGGATTAAGGTGTCCCTCTTATGGCTAAGTCCCTAATCCTATTAGGCTTTAACCAAATCATGAATCAATTGGGTTTAATCTATGCTAGTCCTAATCCAATTAGGACTTGAATGAACCATGACTCAATTGAACTCTTCCATCCTAACTCAATTAGGGAGTCATGTTGATTCATTAGATTATTAATTAATTTAGACTTAAGGAATCCTAATCCAATTAGGATTGTTTAATTTTAGTCCTAATCCAATTAGGACTCCATTTGAATTCGAAGTCCTAAATCCAATTAGGATTTCTAGGAATCCTACTCCAAGTAGGAATCCAATTCAAATTCCTAATCTCATTAGGATTGTAGGAATCCTATTTCCAAATAGGAATCCCAGTCCTACTCCAACTAGGATTCCCAGTCCTAATCCAATTAGGACTCTAGAATCCTACCCCGAAGTAGGATTTGTGTTTAAGTCCAATTAATTAATTTCCCTTTGTTCCTTCTTCAACTTCTTATCAATCAAATTGATTTCTTGTGATTCCTAATCACAATTTCAACCATCGGATCGGTCAATACTTCTAGTGTGTGTGACCCCATAGGTTCTATTCTGACTGGTAGTGAGATATATTGTGATCTCTATCACTATATCATTGAAAACTCCTTTCAATGGGTTGGAACGATTCCAACTCAACTCATTAGGGTTTATCAATCATCAAGATAATCCCTATGAGTCCACCATCCACCAGTGACACCTAGCAGCATGTAGTGGCTACCCAGCAGAATGGAATGATGAACCTCTAGGTGCAGTTAACATGTGATACAGTCCTACTATCGTGGATCCCTACAGGACGGAGGTCATGGACAACTCGTCAAACCCCATCGTCTGTCATATGTCAAGATTTATTCGACTTGAGTTCGATAGTGGAAAACTCTTTCTCCACTTATTACTGCCCTGGCCAAGGTCTTTAGAACTCAGTCTAACAAATCACATAGGATCACTCCTCTTCTATCAAGGTCGATAGATTCCTTATAGGTGCATACCCTACTCCTACAGTGAACCTACTGCAGCCAATCTACACTGCATGGACCCATATGGCTAGAGACCATGTATGTATGCAGTCAAACTACAATAACCTCACTGTGAGTAGCCGAAGCACCGCAGGTCAAAGGACCAGTCACACTACTGCAACATCAAGCAAGTCACTGACGAGTGGATAGACATCCAAGTGACTTCTTGTCTTGGTCACGCTCAGTACCCTTGTTCTCTAACAAGCACCTGCACTATCACTTCAGTGTCCCTACACTGTGGACTCAAGTCTCGTCCATCCAGAAGGAAAGTGATCTGTGCACTGATCGGATCGATCACCGTCCTCGTGATGATCCATTGATCAGGAGCATTTAGAAATTAATCACCAATGATACATGGCTCAAATTCTCAACTCTTGAGAATATGTATCATCATCTTATTAATTTTTTAGACGATTCATAGACACATAAACAATATGAATGAAAAGATGCCTTTTATTTATTCAATAATAAATAGTCAAGTACAAAATTATGTCCCTAGAATCAACAATGTGTCAGGCCAAATTGGCTTCTAGGGCATACATCTAACAATCTCCCACTTGCACTAAAGCCAATTGGTCATATATCTTAGGCCCATCTTCCTCAAGGTGGGCTTCAGTCTTTTGCTGACTCAGCTGCTTAGTGAAAGGGTCTGCCACATTATCCGCGGAGTTTACTCTCTGCACCTCTACATATTTCTTCTCCACATAGTCGCGTATGAGGTGAAAGCGGCCGCTCTATATGCTTAGACTTCTGATGAGACCTTGGCTCCTTAGCAAGGGCTATGGCGCCATTGTTATCGCAGTAGAGTGTTATGGCATCCTGATGTCATCACATCCAGCTCTTGCAATGAATTTCTTGAACCAGAAGCCTTCCTTAGCAGCTTCAGAGGTGGCGATGTATTCAGCTTCCATAGTCAGAATCAGCAATGATCGGTTGTTTAGAACTCTTCCAATTCACCGTACCACCATTGCACAAGAACACGTATCCAGATGTTGACTTCCTGTCATCGACATCAGTCATGAAGTCTGAATCTGTGTACCCTTCTACCTTTAACTCTGATAATCCTCCAAAAATCAAGAAATAAATCTTTAGTTCTTCTCAAGTACTTAAGAATATTCTTCACAGCTGTCCAGTGTTCTTCACCTGGATTTCGACTGATATCTGCTTGTGACACTCACAGCAAGAGCTATATCAGGTCGTGTACATAGCATGGCATACCATGGGCTTCCTATTGCCGATGCATAAGGAATCTTGCTCATGCGTTGAATCTCCTCAGATGTGTTGGGGCACATCTTCTTCGGAGAGATGAATTCCATGGCCTTAGGGGTAAGAGACCCCTCTTGGAGTTTTCCATGCTGAACCTCTTCTAGCACCTCCTCTATGTACATCTTCTGTGAAAGGCAAGCATCCTTTTAGATCTATCTCTATAGACCTTTATTCCCCAAAATATAGGATGCTTCCCCAAGGTCTTTCATGGAGAATTCTTTTGACAACCAGACCTTGACCGAGGTTAGCATGGGAATATCATTCCCAATCAGGAGAATGTCATCTACGTACAGTACGAGAAAAATGACAGCACTCCCACTAACCTTTTTATAAACACCATGGTTCCTCTTCGTTTTTGATGAAATCAAACGTTTTGATTGCATCATCGAAACGAGTGTTCCAACTCCGAGAGCTTGCTTTAGTCCATAGATGGACCTTTGCAGCTTGCAGACCTTGTGATCTCCATCACTGGAAGTGAAACCCAAAGGCTGTTCCATATAGATATCTTCATCAAGATATCCATTCAGGAAAGCAGTTTTCCACATCCATCCTGCCAGGATTCATAGGTCATGAAATGCTGCAATGGCAAGCAATGTTCGGATGGATTTTAGCATGGCTACAGGTGAAAAGGTCTCCTGATAGTCAATGCCTTCGCGCTGACTATACCCTTTCGCCACAAGCCTTGCCTTATAGGTCTCTACCTCTCCATCCGAACCTATCTTCCTTTTGTAGATCCATTTGCACCCAATAGGTACAATACCTTCTGGTGGATCTACTAAGGTCCAGACTTGGTTGGAATGCATGGAGTCTAACTCTGACTTCATAGCTTCCACCCATTTCTCGGAATCCGATATCAGATATCGCCTCGTTGTAGGTTTTGGGATCCTGTATGTGATCCCTATCTCCCACTAGGAACATTTCCTCGGTATCCTCTTCTAGTATACCTAAGTATCTATCGGGAGGATGGGAAGACTCTACTAGATCTAACGAGGTGGTTGAGGGACATCGTGTACTGGCTCTTTAATGAATGGGTTCTATAGGATCCATGACTCGTTGCTTTTCAGAGACTTTCTCTTCAAGCTCAATTTCCTCCCACTGCCTCTATCAAGGATAAACTGATTTTCCAAGAAGATGGCATGATGGCTCACAAACACATTGTGATCCTCTGAGACGTAAAAATTGTATCCTAATGACTCTTTAGACTATCCTATAAAACGAGCACTTATGGTCCTAGCCTCTAACTTGTCCGCCTGTAGTCGCTTGACGTGGGCCGGACATCCCCCAAATCTTGAGATGACCCAGACTTGGTTTCTTACCATGCCATATCTCATACGGTGTGGTAGGAACGGATTTAGAGGGAACTCTATTCAACATAATAAATCGCTGTTGAGTAAGGCATCTCCCCAAAGGAACATAGGTAAATCAGTGAAGCTCATCATGGACCTGACCATGTCCAACAGGGGTCCGATTTCTCCTCCTCTGACACCCCGTTGAGTTGAGGTGTACCCGGAGGTGTCCATTGTGAGACTAATGCCGTTTTCTTTGAGATAGTCCCGGAATTCCCCACTAAGGTATTCTCCTCCTCGATCTGATCGAAGAGCTTTAAGAGGTTTTTCCAGTTTGTTTTTCTACTTCATTCTTGAAACTCTTTGAACTTTTCAAAAGACTCAGACTTGTGTCTCATAAGATACACATACCCATACCGTGAATAATGCATCGGTAAAGGTAATGAAGTAAGGAATAACGTCCCCTGGCTAGCACATCGAATGGGCCACATACATCTGTATGTACTAGGGTAAGTATTTCAGTGGTCCTCTCCATGTCCTACAAAGGGCAGTCTTGCCATTTTTTCCTTGAAGACAGGACTCGCAAACTGGATATGACTCGGAAGTCAATGAGCCTAAAAGCCCATCTTTATCCATTTTGTTCATTCTGTCCTCTCCAATATGGCCAAGCCTGAGGTGCCACAAATATCATTTGGTTTATCTCATCTCTGGATCTTTTGGATCCTTTGGCACTCACATCTTGCTCGGTAACATTCACAGATACATCCATATGTAAATGATAGAGACTGTCAATCATGAAACTGCGTGCGACTATTTTATTTCTTAAATAAATAGAACAGCAGTCTTTGTCAAATGTAAAAACATGACCTTCCTGTGCTAGACATGAAACAGAAATCAAATTTCTGCTAGCAACAGGTACATAATAGCAGTCTCTAAGTATTAAACTAAATCCAGACGGTAGTCGTAGATGGTAGGTGCCCACAGCGACAGCAGCAACTTTTGCCCCGTTGCCAACCCGAAGGGTTACCGCACCTTCCGCCAGCCTTCTACTTTCCTTTAGACCCTGCATGGTAGTGCACAAATGAGCACTAGAACCAGAATCTATAACCCAACTAGAAGTAGAAGAATCCGTTAGATTAGTTCAATTATGAGCAAGTCTATACCTTCTGAAGGTGTGTCACCTTTCTTGTTCTTCAGGCTCTCGAGGTATGAAGGACAGTTCCTTTTCCAGTGGCCTTCGACATTGCAGTGGAAACATTTTCCTTTGTCGTTAGCCCTTTTCTTTTGAACTTCCTTCTTTGGCTTCTTGTCTTTCTTCTGCTTCTTAGCAGGCTTCTTTTTCTTCCAAGTAGACTTTCTCTTGGAACCAGAAGTCAACTCAGCAGCAAGGACATTGCCCCTTGAACCTTTCAAGGCTCCCTCAGCAGTTACCAACATGTTGATTAGTTCAGTCTTAGTGCATTCAATCTTATTCATGGTGGTAGTTTACTATAAACTGACCAAATGAATCAGGAAGTGACTGTAGGATCAAATCCACTTGTATTCCTTATGCATGTCCATACCGAGCTTCTCAAGCTCCTCTAGGTCCTTGATCATGGGTCAGACCGTGATCATGGACAGACTGCCCCTCGCGCATCTTCGCTTTAAAAAGCCTCTTGGACACTTCAAAACGAGCTGTGCGACTCTGCTCACCATACAACTCTTGCAGGTGTGCCAGTATGTCCCTAGCAGTCTTTATATTTTCATGCTGGCATTGGAGTTCATTAGACATGGATGCCATCATATAGCATTTTACTCTAATGTCATCATCCAACCACTTTTTATGCATTCACGCTGAACATCAGTAGGACGTGTTGGTAATGTGGGGATATCTGAATCGAGTATGTAGCCTATTTCTCACAGTCCAAAACAATTTTGAGATTTCTAAGCCAGTCCTTGTAATTGGTTCCGGTCAGTCGGTTGGTCTCAAGAATACGGGTCAAAGGGTTTGAAGCCGACATTGTATCTGCAGAGAGTAAAGATTCTAGTTAGACTTTTGTACTTGATCCTAATCTGTTCTAAGGTCTTTTAGAACAAATGTAACTCCCACTATTTTCTCGAATCCCTCACACTCCCCTGGTAGGGAAACGGAAATCCCACACGACTAGGGTTTCTAGTGGGTACTGCGGTCCCACCGATTTACATGCCACTCACCTAACAGTTATTGGTGACACATAGATGGATGAGTGTACAACTCTTGTACAATGCTTCTCAAGCATGTTGCAGTGTAACTTGGTCTCTAAGCCATGAAGACCTCACCTAACAGTTATTTGGTCCATTTCTTAGTTAAGTCAGACCCACCTGTATAACCGTAGGAATAAAGTCGTCAATTGGGTCCTCACCTAACAGTTATTGGTGCCCAACCCCACCTTTACCCTACAAACATCTCATGTCCTATAGAGAGGTCCAGCCCCCCGATGCAACTTGACCACTGTGTCCAGCCGAGACAAATCAACATCAGAAAGGCCTTAGCAGCTCTACTACAGTGGAAGACCTATTGACTTAATATTGGTTAATCAGGTCTTAGGTGTTTGCAACTTGAGCCCTTCATAAGAGGTAATCGAACAATTGGCCAGGTAAGCAGGTGGGAGGCTCCCCTTACTCAGAGAGTAAGGTCCTAATTAAGTAACCACCTTTCATGCTTTCCTAGACACCAATTAGATCAATTAATCTAATATGACTTGCTCATGTCGGTTCACTCTCGACTTGATTGAGGAGGTTTTGATTTAGGTCTCAATTGGGTTTGCTACATCACATGTAACCTATCTACCCGACTCTCATTCACATCACATGCAAACGGCGCATTGCAGGCAGTTATAATCGCGCAATAATTAAAGCTAAACTTTAACTAGGTGATGATCATGGATTCTAATTAGGTCGTATTACAAGCACATGCACATCAATCGATCAAGTGGTCTTCAACTCTTGAATTGGTTCCAAGCCTCCTTGATTCGATCCTTGATCAACTCTTGATCCCATCGCCATCAACCGCTTAGATCACCTTTCATCTCATGCCTTTGCTTCAACTTGATCGTTGATGTACATCACATCACAGAAATACAACCAGATGTAAAATAAAAATAAAAATAATTACATCTCCTTTTAGGAGGCACGCAGGCCTCTCAAAACATCAAATAAGATGCATGCAAGCATCTGAAAAATTACATGACATCGCAGATCACATCGCAGGTCATTACATTTGATACCAAAAGGGTTGAATCCTATGATCATCACCGTATGCAACAATTATAATTTTCAGATCTGAAACTAACTGATTATATCATGACATAGGTCGCTGATCATGCTAATCATGATTCTAAACTTTGTAATCCCATTAACAATGCAATTAGAATCATCTTTTTATCACATAAAAATCAGCATGTAAAAATCAGCACCCCTGAAAAATCTGCATGCAGAATTTTTCAGCATGCATGATCATTCAATTTTCAGATCTAATAAGCCTTTAGATATTTAATTCTTACCTTAATCTACGAAGCCTAGGCTCTGATACCACTGTTGGGAACCCGCCCATGCCGCTGATATTTCAAAAATTCAGATGGCAGCGGAATCGGCATGCGGGTTCGACGTTCATCGCATGAACGTTGTTTCGAGACCTTTCGTAATTAGGTAAGAATTAAAACTTTTAAAACTAATTAGGAAGATCAAATCTTCACCTTGCGCGGGTAGATGATCACCGCAAATCTGAATTCGTGGTTTTGGAAGAGGGTTCGCTTGAAGCCGTTCAAACGTCCGGCCTCTACGGGTATCCACACGAAGCAGGATCCGATCCAAGCTCTCTATCTCACCGGGGTGCTAGCTCCCTTGCAGAGATAGCTTTGATGGCTGATGTCCTCTCTTTCAATCAACTCTTGATTGTGCTTGAGAGGAGGAAGAAGAAGGATGAAGAAGAGGAAGAAGATCCAGCCCCTGCAGCCTTCTTTCTTTTCCCTGCGTTGGATGAGGAAGAGAAGGGAAGGAGGCCGCCAACCTTTCTTTCTTTCTCTTGCTTGCGGCTGAAAAAGGGAGGAGAGGATGGCCACGGCTTGGAGGAGGAGGAGAGAGAGGTTCTTACTTGGGCCGGCCCTAGTCTCCTTATAAGGGAGTGGA
>NW_024069363.1:0-49964 GCF_009389715.1 Phoenix dactylifera
CAGATGGCAGCGGAATCGGCATGCTCGGGTTCGACGTTCATCGCATGAACGTTGTTTCGAGATCTTTCGTAATTAGGTAAGAATTAAAGCTTTTAAAAACAATAGGAAGATCAAATCTTCACCTTGCGCGGGTAGACAATCACCGCGAATCTGAATTCGTGGTTATGGGAGAGGGTTCGCTTGAAGCCGTTCAAACGTCCGGCCTCTACGGGTATCCACACGAAGTAGAGAACCGATCAAAGCTTTCTTGTCTTCCCGGGGTGCTAGCTCCCTTGCAAAGACTCCTTTGATGGCTGATCTCTTCTCTTTCTTTCAACTCTTGAAAGTGCTTGAGAGGAGGAAGAAGAAGGTTGAAGAAGAGGAAGAAGAAGAATCCCCACGCAGCCTTCTTTCTTTTCCCTGCGTTGGAAGGAAGAAGGGAGGAAGAGGATGCCGCCAACCTTTGGCCTTGGTCTTCCTTGCTTGCGGCTGATCACAAGAGGAGAGGAGAGGGAGGCTCACGGCAAGGAGAAGGAGGAGTTCTTCTATGCTTAGGGCGCCGGCCTCACACCTCCTTTTATAGCCATCTAGGGTTCCTACTAAGTAGGAGCCCTAGACATCTTTCCAAAGAGGGGGCGCCGGCCCCCTCTCTTGTGCCGCACCAATGGATCAAGGGGGAGGGGCTTGCGCCCCTCCCTCTTGGTAAACCCTAGTCCACATTAGGGTTTGCATTGCCCTAATGTGGTCAAGCCCTAATCCTATTAGGTTTAGCCCAAGGGTGAACCAATGGATCCAATCTAGGTAAGTCCTAATCCAATTAGAACTTGAATCAATTTTGACTCAATTGAACTCTTCAATCCTAATCCAATTAGGAGTCTTATTGATTCATTAGATTAATAATTAATTGTGACTTAAGAAACCCTAATCCATATTAGGATGTATTTAGTCCTAATCTAATTAGGATTAGATTTGAATCCGAAGTCCTAATCCAATTAGGATTCCTAGGAATCCTACTCCAAGTAGGAATCCGATTTAGATTCAAAATTCCTAATCTCATTAGGATTGAGGAATCCTTATTCCAAGTAGGAATCCCAGTCCTAATCCAATTAGAACTCTAGGTATCCTACCCGAAGTAGGATTCTTGTTTCAAGTCCAATTAATTAATTCCTTTTTCCTTCTTCAACCTTTTATCAATCAAATTGATTTCTTGTGATTCCTAATCACGATTTCAACCATCGGATCGGTCAATACTTCTAGTGTGTGTGACCCCATAGGTTCTATTCTGACTGGTAGTGAGATATATTGTGATCTCTATCACTATATCATTGAAAACTCCTTTCAATGGGTTGGAACGATTCCAACTCAACTCATTAGGGTTTATCGATCATCAAGATAATCCCTATGAGTCCCACCATCCACCAGTGACACCTAGCAGCATGTAGTGGGCTACCCAGCAGAATGGAATGATGAACCTCTAGGTGCAGTTAACATGTGATACAGTCCTACTATCGTGGATCCCTACAGGACGGAGGTCATGGACAACTCGTCAAACCCCATCGTCTGTCATATGTCAAGATTTATTCGACTCGAGTTCGATAGTGAAAAACTCTTTCTCCACTGTGCATACTGCCCCGGCCGAGGTCTTACGAACTCAGTCTTATAAATCACATAGGATCTCTCCTTATCTATCAAGGTCGATAGATTCCATATAGGTGCATACCCTACTCCTACAGTGAACTTACTGCAGCCAATCTACACTGCATGGACCCATATGGCTAGAGACCATGTATGTGTGCAGTCAAACTACAATAACCTCACTGTGAGTAGCCGAAGCACCGCAGGGTCAAAGGACCAGTCACACTACTGCAACATCAAGCAAGTCACTGACGAGTGGATAGACATCCAAGTGACTTCTTGTATTGGTCACGCTCAGTACCCTTGTTCTCTAACAAGCACCTGCACTATCACTTCAGTGTCCCTACACTGTGGACTCAAGTCTCGTCCATCCAGAAGGAGAGTGATCTGTGCACTGATCGGATCGATCACCGTCCTCGTGATGATCCTTTGATCAGGAGCATTTAGAAATTAATCACCAATGATACATGGCTCAAATTCTCAACTCTTGAGAATATGTATCATCATCTTATTAATTTCTTGGACGATTCATAGACACATAAACAATATGAATGAAAAAGATGCCTTTTATTTATTCAATAATAAATAGTCAAGTACAAAATTATGTCCCTAGAATCAACAATGTGTCAGCCAAATTGGCTTCTAGGGCATACATCTAACAATCCGTACCTCACATGAAGCTCTCCTCCAAGAATTGAAGGAAGTCAAAGTTCAGATAGAAGCTGCAACATCAGAATTGTTTCATGTGGGTACAACTCAAACTTTAAGATCAATTGAGTTACAGGTTGACTTGAAGAACATATCAGATAGTCTTCAAGAATTGACGAGCCCTGGAGGCAATGTGGGCAGTGTGGCTGCCCAACTTAGAGGGAAGATTGACAGGGCATCCCGGGAGTTCAAAGCATTAGTGGCTGCTTTCAATCAATCTCAGGGAGATCAGTTTAGAACCCTAATGGATTCAATTAATGCATTTATAGAGGCAGCTGCTAGGGCTATTGAGCAACGTCGCCGTTGAAGGACAGTTTGTAAACATCTAGGGTTCACCTTTTTGTAAAACCCTAGGCTAATTTTGAAACTTCTTTTGTATTAGGAATTAATACTTGTAATGATTTCCTTTCCTTTTAACCTTGTAATGACTTCAAATGATTGCAATGATATATGAATGTCATACAATTTCTTTGAAATTTTGTGTATGTTTCTAATCCTGTGGAATCAAATCTTGTGTATGTAAATCTGTGATGTGCCATAAAAATCTCATAACATACCTTAAGTGTTCAAATTTGACACAACTTATCAATGCATATGAAACAGGGGGAGCACAACTACTTTTAAAAGGTCTGAAATGAATTCCAAAACAAAGGGGGAGTGAAATGAATGCTGAATTCATTAATAAACAAAAACTTGGACAGAGGGAGCATAACTTGAATATCCTTGAGTGATTCATGGTAATATGCTGAATTCCACTAGGAATTGTGTCTTAAGTACCTAAGGATAATTTGTCCCCTTCATTGTTGATGACAAAAAGGGGGAGTAGAACCTATATATGGAGTGTATGGAGTAGAACCAATATATGGAGTATATGGAGTAGAACCTATATATGGAATAGAAAATTGAATTAGAAAAGATAAAATTGAAGAATATTGGCTTTAAGCATTAAGATAATTGCCCTTCTGGAAAAGAAAGGGGGAGTCAAAAAGTATTTAGCCTTCAATTGTCTTTAGCATCAATATTTCATTAATTCACATTTTAACTTGATTCAAATTCAGTTGATATGCTAAAATTGCTCAAGAGCTATTAAAATCAATACTTTTGCATTTATCTAGCTACATCTGATCAAATACTGTGTATATGTTTAAATTTCGAATTTTGCATATACTCAGTATTTTGTCATCATCAAAAAGGGGAAGATTGTTGACCCCCTAATGGATTTTGATGAATACAAAACACTAGAGTATAATTCCCTTTATCTTAACAATTTAATTGAGGATTTCATGTGTTTAATTAAGAATATTGTTAAGAAATGTCTAGGCATGTTTCCATATTTTTCAAGGATTTATTGAAGAATTTTTGAGATGAAGAAAACAGATCAGGGACAGCCGAGACGTCTCCGGTTTGTCCCAGAGACGTCTCTGGCACGAACAGGAAGAATTGGCACGTTTGGAGACGTCCCCGGCACATGGCGAGGCGTCTCGCAAGGTCGGAGTTGACTCCCGACTCTGCGGAGTCGACTCTCTCAGAGGCGGCAGAAAGGCCGATTTCAAAGGATGCGCGCGAGTCGTCTCCAAAGGACGCGGAGTCGTCCCCGCGAGTAAAAAGCAGACTTCCCGAGTCGTCCCCAGAGAGCGCGGAGTCGACTCTCTCAGGGGATTCCAGAGGATGTGTTTTTCGGTGATAAAACAGCGGAGTCGTCCCCTAGGTAGCGGAGTCGACTCTCTCAGAGAATTCCAGAGGACTTGTTTTTCGGAGATAAAGCAGCGGAGTCGTCCCCATGCAAAAAGCACAAACATCCCGAGACGTCCCCGTAAAGGGCCGAGGCGACTCTCTCAGAAAAATAGAAAAACAAGCATTCAAACTGTTCATCCTCAGAGTCGCCCCCGTAAAGCACCGAGTCGACTCCCAACATCGTCAAAAGTAAATTCATACAGCCGAGACGTCTCGCGTTGAAGCGGAGACGTCTCCGGAGCGCCTGGGACGCGACTGACACACTTTTGCAGGTTTGTTTGAATTTCAAACTTCCATATCTTTGTGTCTAACGGATCTATTTGCTTTTTGGGCTATAAAAGGGAGCTCTTAAGTGCCTTCCAACAACTTCTCACCAACCCAACACAAGATCATTCAAGAGAGAAGAAAGAGAAAGAGGTTCAAGGGAGTTAGAGCTTTCAAGAGAAGAAATCAAGTGCATCCAAGCTTTCCCATCTGATTTCGTGCTCTACTACTCTCTCCCACTCGGCATTCAAAGCTCACATTCAAGCCAACGCGATCCACATCGGAAGAACCACCATTTCCCACGCTTCCAACGGCTAAAAGGGTTCTTCCGGGTTTCATTATTTCTCATTGTTATATTTGCTTCTTAAAAGCTTTCAAATCTTTTGTAAAACATTGATTATTGTGCTTGTTCTAGTCAAGGGACTTGGAACAAGGGATAGGCGTCCCAAGCCTAGGTTAAATTGGGGGATTGTAGGGTTCGTTGTTAGCCCGGTGTAAAACAACGAGTTGGGTAGTGCACTCGCAAAACTACCGTACTGTAATCGTTGATTATAGTGGAAATTCCCAAAAGTATTTGGGGAGTGGATGTAGGAGCAGTGGAAGCTCCGAACCACTATAAAACCTTGTATTTGCGATTGACTATTCTTATACCTCTATCTTTACTTTAGCACATACACTTGTGTGTTTTATTTTTAATTAGACAAAAAGTCTTAAAACACCCAATTCACCCTCCTCTTGGGTGACCATCTCTGGGCAACATCTTATCTGCAGGATTTCGAGAGTTGTGGGTGTTTACTTTAGTACCTCACGGGCTTTATCTGTAATATTCCAGTTTACTCGAATTTTTACAATGACGGCTTTCACACTATTGTCTTTTTCAAGGTCAATACAGAGTTTTTTTTTTATCATAAAAGATATATAAATTGTGCACTTTTACTCTTGTGGTGATTTCTCCGTGTAACGAGCAGTTAGTCGACAACTCTCACACCAGTTGGCATAAGGTGTCGGGCATCAAGACTCCCCTACGGACTTATGCTCGGAGTCCTCATCACAAACCCATTTGACCTTTGACAATAGGTAGCCCTTTTCAATATTCCTGATTAAATCCATTTTTATTGATGATTTTTTTTTTTTGGATTCGATAAATATGATTCATCAGGGTCCAAGGTTACTACTATACTATCAATATAATGTCGAGCTTAGATCTTAGAAGGGTTGGCCAGTGTGTAGTGAAATTCCAAAGTATTAATTAGCTTACAACTCTCTAAGAGAGACTTAATAAAAAGAACTAAAATTTGTATTACTTCCGACTAGTCATTGGGCTTTTTAGATTTTATATACTTTGTGTGTTTATCATTCTTGCATAAATGTATAGAAATTAGGTTTTTAAAAATAAAAACTTTTTTTTAATTTATTATTATTATTATTATTTTATAAAAAATGAAAATGAACACATTTTTTTTCTATTTTTTTTTTTTGGGATGAAAATCAAGATGAATACCCCCAAACCTAAACCTGACATTGTGAAGTGAAAACGAATGCAAGAGATGCAAACAAAACCAAAAATGCTTAAAAATACTTAAACATAACCCCCAAACCTAAACCTAACATTGTCCTCAATGTTAAAAAAAATCTAAAAGAATTGGGTTGCCTCCCAACAAGCGCTAAGTTTATTGTCTTCAGCCAGACACAGTGCATCCTTAATTATTTTGATAAACAGGGTTCGTCAAATTAAGGGATTCAATCAATTGCCCATCGGCAACATAGTCCACATAAGGTTTTAACCTTTGACCATTGACTTTTAAAACATGTCCACCATTGAGGTGTTGGATCTCTACTGCACCATAAGGAGAAACCTTTTTCACTACGAATGGTCCATCCCATCTAGAGCGAAGTTTATCCGGAAAGAGTCGCAACTTTGAATTGAATAGCCAAACCTTTTGACCAGGTTCGAAGGACTTACGGTTAATATTTTTATCATGAAAAGCCTTAGTCCTTGCTTTATAAATTTTAGCATTTTCATAAGCCTCATTGCGTAATTCTTCAAGTTCACTTAGTTGGAGTTTTCGGTGAGGACCAGCTACTGTCATGTCTAAGTTAAACTTTTTGATAGCCCAGAAAGCTCTATGTTCAAGTTCTACCGATAAGTGACAAGCTTTTCCAAAAACTAATCGGTAGGGAGACATGCCAATAGGAGTTTTGTAGGCAGTACGATAGGCCCAGAGTGCATCATTTATCCTTTGAGACCAATCTTTCCTATCGGGACGTACCGTTTTTTCTAAGATGTGTTTTAACTCCCTATTGGACACCTCGACTTGTCCACTCATTTGGGGATGGTATGGGGTGGCAACTTTGTGGGTGATGTTATATTTGCGAGCCAAAGCCTCAAAAGACCGGTTGCAAAAATGAGATCCCCCATCACTGATGATGGCTCGGGGTGTGCCAAAACGACAAAAGATATTTTCATGTAAAAATTTAATCACAACCTTGTGGTCATTAGTTTTAGTGGCGACAACTTCTACCCATTTTGAAACATAATCAACCCCTACAAGAATATATTCGAAACCAAAGGATGGTGGGAAAGGGCCCATGAAGTCAATACCCCATACATCAAAGATTTCTACAATTAAAATAGGATTGAGAGGCATCATATCTCTACGGGAAATGGTACCCATCCGTTGGCACCGTTCACAAGTTTGGAAAAAGTTATGGGCATCTTTGAAAAGTGTGGGCCAATAAAATCCACTCTGTAAAACTTTTGCTATAGTTTTTCTACCCCCAAAATGTCCCCCACAAGCTTGTGAATGGCAGAATGAAAGAATACTTTGAAATTCGCATTCGGGGATACATCGACGGATTACTTGATCGGAAAAATACTTGAATAGATCAAGATCATCCTAATAATAGAACTTTACTTGTGAAAAGAATCGGTTCTTGTCTTGAGTTGACCAATCATCAGGAATTCGTCCTATGGCCAGGTAATTTACTATGTTTGCAAACAATGGTGTTTTTATTCATCGTACCTCAAATAATTGTTCATCTGGAAAAGAATCATGTAAGGATGAGGTATTTTGAGAGGGCTCAAGAAGAATCCTAGATAAGTGGTATGCTACGACATTTGCAGTACTTTTCTTATCACGAATTTCTAGATCAAATTATTGGAGTAAAAGAATCCATCGAATCAGATGGGGTTTGGTGTCTTTCTTTGCAAGAAGATGTCGAAGGGCAGCATGATCAGTGAATACGGTAACCTTGGATCCTAAAAGGTAAGATCGAAACTTGTCTAGCACGAATACTACAGCTAGTAACTCTTTCTCAGTGGTGGTGTAGTTCAATTGTGCATCTGAGAGTGCTTTACTAGCGTAGTAGATGACATGAGGTACCTTATCTAGCCGTTGCCCTAAAACTGCCCCAATGGTATAGTCGGATGCGTCACACATCATGCATCGTTGAAAAGTTGCGGGTGCATTGCATAGTCCAAAAGGCATCCTCCTATATGCAAATGTCCCAAATGGGCAAGTAAAGATGGTTTTCTCTTGATCGTCCGGGTAAACAGGTACTTGATTATATCCAGAATAACCATCTAAGAAGCAGTAGAAACCTTGACCAGCCAACCGTTCCAAAATTTGATCTATGAAAGGTAGAGGGAAATGGTCCTTCCTAGTCATTGAATTAAGTTTTCTGTAGTCAATGCACATGCGCCAACCCGTGGTTGTGCATGTTTGTATCAACCACAGTGATACATGATTTCTTAGGTACCACTTGTGTCGGACTCACCCACTTACTATCAGAAATTGGGTAAATGATTCCGGCATCTAATAACTTCACAACTTCTTTCTTGACTACCTCCTTCATGTTAGGATTGAGTCTTCTTTGCATTTCTCGGATGGGCTTTGCATCATCCTCGAGGTGGATTCGATGCATGCATATGGAGGGGTCAACCCCTTTCAAATCGGCTACAGACCATCCTATGGCATGTTTATTCTCTTCTAGTACCCTTAAAAGTTTACCCTCCTGTTCAGTAGATAAGTTGGCCGCGATGATTACAGGGAGGGTATCTTCTGGTCCTAGAAAGGCATACTTAAGAGTTGTCGGAAGTGGCTTTAACTCAAGTTTAGGTGGAGAATCAATGGAAGGACAAAGTGGTGCGCTAGTAATAGGGGGAAGAGGTTCAAGTCGGATCTTCCAAGGAAGGGAACTCATGGAAGATTGATTGTCGAGTAAGATGTTGACTTCTTCTATGGCCTTGTCTATGTCAAAGTTGTCAATGTCAAAATGGGCCAAGCATGTTTCTAGGGGGTCATCTGCTAAGATATAGGGAAGGGCTTCATCTACAAGATCATCCATTTCATCAATTAGGCAACACTCGTCTTCCCTCACATGTTGGTCAGCGGCATGAAACACATTCAACTTAATTTTTATATTCCCAAATGATATATCCATTGCCCCAGTTCTACAGTTGATACATGTATTGGCTGTCGCTAAAATGGGACGACCAAGAATCACAGGGATTTGTTTTTTTAGGTTGGGCACATGTTCCATGTCAAGAACGATAAAATCTAATAGAAAATAGAATTTGTCTACCTTGACAAGAACATCTTCAATCATACCCCGTGGTATCTTCACAGATCGATCAGCCAATTGTAAGGACACCGAGGTAGGTTTTAATTCACCTAACCCAAATTTTTCATAGACTGAATAGGGTAGAAGATTCACACTTGCCCCTAGATCTAAGAGTGCTCAGTCGATGGAGTTATTTACTATGACACAGGAAATAGTGGGAGCACCAGGATCTTTGAACTTTGGAGGGGTGTTGTGTTGGAGAATGGAACTTACCTGCTCAGTAAGTAGGACCTTTTTAGGCACATGTGTCCTAGATTTTCGCTTTTGGGTGCACAGGTCTTTGAGAAATTTTACATAGGAGGGAACTTGTTTGATGGCATCAAGGAGCGGGAGGTTGATTTTAACTTGTTTGAAGACCTCCATCATCTCTTCTAGTGAAGTTCCCTTCTTGCCAAAGGGAGAGGGTGCATTAAGTGCTTCAGGGAATGGGGCCTTTAAAATGTGGCTTGTGGAAGATGGTGGACTAGCTGAAGAAGGTTTTGGGTTTTCATGTGATATATTTCTCTCCTCTTCTTCACCTTCCTTATTGTTACCCTTCCCAACCTTATTATCTATTATACGTCCACTCCTCAGGGTAGTCAAAGCATTTGCTTGCTCATGATTTAGTCGAGTTTCTTGAGCCACGTATTGTCCCCTTGGATTACTCATTGGTTGACTTGGAAGCTTACCTTCCTTTCGCTTGTTTAATGCATTGGCTAGTTGACCCATTTGGGATTCTAGCTTAGCAATTGATTGCGTGTGAGAGTGCAATAGTTGTGTGTTTGCCTCCAAACCTGGAAGGGCAGTCAACACTTTCTCCTCAAAGGCTGTATTTCTTTGGGTTGGAGGAGGAGGGTCTTGAAATTGAGTTGAGGGACGGTAGAGATGAAAATTCTGAGGGTTTTGAAAATTTTGGGAGTAGGGTTGGGCAGTATTTGAAGCTTGCTACCTCCAAGAAAAATTTGGATGATTCCACCATCCCGGGTTATATGTATTGGAAAATGGGTCATTACCCGGTCTGGGCTGTGTTTGGGCAGCATTGATGTGTTCTTGTACGAGTTCGGGAAATTGGGGTGCTGAGGGGCACTCATGAATAGGGTGCGATGGCCTAGAACAGATAGCACACACTTGTGCTTGGGAAGAGCTAACGATATGTCCTCCTATCATCAATAGATCAATCTTATGGGACAATGCATCTACCTTGCTAGACAGGTCCATGGAATGACTTATTTCACAAATGGTCCCTTTTCTTTGAGAACTCGGGGGTGCTTGACGAGAACAGGAAGCATGGTGGAGGGAGTTTTCATTAAGATTTTCAAATAATTGCCATGCTTCACGCTCATTTTGAAGCATGAATGTCCCCCCGCATGCAGCATCGATCATCTGACGGTTTCGTTCAGTCAAACCATCATAAAAATATTGCACTAGCTGCCACTTAGGTATTTGATGATGAGGGCATTTACGGATTAGGTCCCGAAATCTCTTCCAAGTTTCATGAAATTCTTCTCCCTCGATTTGGGAGAAGCTTGTAATGGCACGTCTAAACTGGTTCGTTCTTCCTATGGAAAAGTATTTTTTAAGGAATTCTTGTTGCATTTGTCCCAAGAACGAATCGAGTTAGCTTCTAAAGAATTCAGCCATTGTTTGGCTCTATCTTTAATGGGAGAAAAGGAATAATCTAAGTTTCAGAGCATCATCAGTGAAGTTCTGAATCTTGACAGTGGTGCAAATCTCAAGGAATTCATCTAGGTGTTTATATGGTTCTTCGTTGGTGAGCCCATAAAAAGATGGGAGCATTTGGATCACACTAGACTTTATTTCATATTGTACCGCTGCTACCTCAGGTAATCGAATGCAAGATGGGGAAGTGTAAATGGTGGGAGTAAAGTACTCCCTCAGGAGTTTGGGTTGTTCTTCAGCCATCTCAGGAGGTGGGGATGATTCTAATGTTCTGATCTCAGCTCGAATACTCCTAAGGGTCCGTTCTATTTCAGGGTCAAAAGGTAATAGGTCACGTACTTGATCAGTCAAGCATGCAATAAAAGATAAACACATCAATGCTTGTATTTGTCCTAAAATCACTAGACAGCTCCTAACTGGTTTGAAGAGGGCACCTAAGCCTCCAATCCGGTCTAATGAACCGAGTTGACCAGGTAAGCTCCCAGGTAAGTGGAGGGGTCACGATGCGTTTGCAAAGGTCCCACTTAAAACCCACTTGCCTCGAACAGATGAACTGTCTCCCTTATAGGGACAAAGCTTGCCTAGACATCAACTAAGCCACAGAGCGAAATTGGTGCAACTTTCGGTGATCTTCGTCCTATTGAGCTCGAATGTCCCTAGGAGCCAACGTCTAATTGATTTTAATTAAAGTGACACTATGTGAGATTGAGTTCACCTAAGTTAGGTAAGAATCCGGTCATGAAATCTGGCTCTTATCTTGTTGGGATGATTGCCCTTACTATGTGCGGATTAATTTGTGTATGTGTATCAAGCATGCATTCACACTTTTGCTGAAATTAAAATCAAACAATCACCACAAAATTTCAAGCTAATAATTAATTTAAATAAGAAAGGTTTAGAGGTTACCAAAGGGAATTTTACCAGCAATTTAAAATTTTTTAAGCAAACCTCTAAAGCATTCCTTTTCCAGCTATTCTTCTTTTGATCATCCCAGATTTTTCCTTCGATTCCTGATCAAATAAGACCAAAAGAAAAATTAAAAAAAAAATTAGTAGAAGAGAAAAAGGAGATAAGAAAAGTAACAATAATAGAAAATAATTTATACATATATATATATTTTTTTTGAAAGTTTTTTTTAATTAATTAATTTTTTTTAATGATAGGAAAAATAACTATGCAAGCAATCCCCGGCAACGGCACCAAAAATTGATCGGTTCTCTCAATTTCAAAAGTAAACCACGCAATAGCACGTATCCTGTAGGATAGTGATTACGGATGTCGGTCCACAGGGATTGGAGACAAGTTATTTTTCTTTTAAAAATAAATCACGAAGAAGAATTTGCTAACTTGATTTAACTAAATTAATCTATGAGTACGAATTGAAATTTATCAAAGTAGATGGATCTAGGGTTTGAAATCCACCGCGTAGCATTGCATTAGGGACTGTGTTCTTAATTTTTATCTTTTGGTGAGGCATGCAAATTGGCTACAAGCCTTTTAAAATAAAAGCATAAAGAGTGTTAGGAAGATCCATCTTCGGTGTAGCATGAAGTGTCTACCTAAGTATGCTAATCTAGGATGCAGCACACTTCATCTTCCTAGGCATGGATCATCTTAGACTACTTTAGCAAACATGATTAGTAACTAGCATGCTCAAAGTTTAAATATCATAAAGGAATATTTCATTGAAAATAAAAATTTAAACAAGCTCCAAAATAATAAAAAAAATAAGAACTACAATGCCCTGATACATTGCTAGGGCTTCATTCAGCCCTAGACTAGACGTTTAGCTGCGCATGGCTTCCGGACGACCTCCCATCTTCAAATGAAATTGATCACCTCCCATTATTCCCAAAATATACAAAACTATTCTCTTTCCCCCTCCTTTCTCTCTTTTTTTATTTCTTTTTCTCTTCTTCCCTCTCGGCTCTCTTCTTCTTTTCACCGAAACAGAGGGTCTCCCTTGTTTTTCTCCCCCAAGCTCTCCCCAAGCCGATGGCCACCCTCCTCCTTTTATAGCTGTCCGGAGTGCTCATTTGGGAAGGGAGAAGAGATCACGGGTGGCTGATTCCGGGGCGTGATGCCGGAGGGCAGATCGCGGACGAAGACGGCGAGAAATGGGAGGCTGGGTTGTGGGCTGTAGATCTGTGGAGCGGCTGGGTCTCGGCGTGATCCGTGGAGCGGCTGGGGTGCAATGCTGGGAGGAGCGGAAGAAGAAGGTGGCCGGATCCATGGCGTGATACGCTGGGAGAATGGCTGGATCTCGGGTGACGACGTGGACGGCGCTAGAGACGGATGCCGACGGCTGGGATCGCGGAGGAGTGGTCGCTGGCTGCACTGGCGGATGGCGGAATACCCGGGGATGAAGACGATGCCGTGAATCTCGGCTGCTGGGAGGGGCTGATCGGAGGATCGATGGGAGGACGCCGTGGACGGCCGTGATGCGCTGCGGGAGGAAGAAGATGCACAGTGAAATTTCGTAACACTGTTCATATGAACAGTGTTTTCACGGAACACTGTTCATATGAACAGTGTCATTTTGGAACACTGTTCATATGAACAGTGTTTTCAGTAATTTCGGGAAAAATTCTTTTCTTGCTCTATTTTGACGTGAAAATGGGCATATGTAGATTTAAAATAAAGGTCTCCCCTGTTTTGCTTAGTTTGGAAACGTGATGCAGAGATGAGAATTTCTGAACCGTTGGATTGCTTGGGGGAGCTACGAACAGTGGTCGCGGGAAAGGAATGGAATTGGTTGGGAATTGGCTTTGGATTTGAGGTGGGTCATGATCGTTGACTTGCTTAAACTTATTCTCGAGCCCAATGTTATTTAATTCTTGCTAAACTGCTTCAGACCGAACTCGACCAGATAAAATAAACAAGACTAAAAACAAGACCGTGACTTAATAAAAAAGAAGGGTTAATCAAACATTTTTCCTCATACAAGAATAATTATCTAATCAGGACCAAAACCTATTTAATCATAGCCTTAGCTTGATTACAACTCCATCAGGTTACTAAACCGGGTCAACACAATCTCCTCCTTATATGTTTTCATGAAAGATTACAACCAGGAGAGAGACAAGTTCAGAGTCTGTTTTGAGAAAAGAATTATTTACCTCTTACCATATTTTAAATTTATTTCAATGTTTATTCAATTTCATGGTAAAGTATGCATTTATCAGTTTAAGAACATTGATAAGTGCTATGAAAAGATAACTAAATTATAAATTATTCAGCACTTATCAGATCTAGTCCTCATCCTCGTAGTATAAGTGGTGAGGGGAGGTCGAGCCTGATGGGACTGAGTCTGGCGTGGACCTCGCTGAGCTGGATGACTCTGTGCCGAAACCTCCGACTCAGCTGCTCGGGGCACAGATGGACCATGAGCCTCTCTCTCTCTGTAATGCTCCCACCTGCTCTCTGAGGTCTCTAATCTCAGCAGTCATAATGTCCATCCTGCTCGTCAATCCGTCAGAGAGAGTCCTCACCTGAGCTGACACAAGCTCAGTCATCCTACTCCAAAACTCCTCTGTGCACCCCGTGGGTACGGATGACGACGGGCCAGCCTCTGAAGGTGCCATAGAATGATCCTCAGGTACCTCAGCCTCAGGAATGGGGTCTCCAACCTCTGGTGCATCACCTTCCGATGCATGTATCCCTGCTCCTCCACGCACCCACTGCCCGTTCACCTTCTCATAACCCATGCGAACTAGGGACCATGCAGTGTAAGTGTTAGTGAATAATAGATGCCCGGAGATCTCTCCCTCCGCAGATATGTCATACTGTCGAAAAACTAGGGTGAGTATCATACCATAGGGCAGGAAAACTCTCGATTTGCATATAGCCTCTCTCATTTGCCTGATCATCATAGCTGGGAGGTTCAGGGAATGCCCTGAATGACGTGCTCCATAATGACCAAATCTTGCTCAGATATGTGATCAAATCTCCCACTTTTCAGAAACAAAATTCGACCTATGAAGTTGTGCAACAAGCTCATCTCAGCTGATAGAGAGCTAGCTATCACATTTTCGGAGTAGTCAAAATCATCTCTCTTAAAGATCAACTGTAGAGCTCTCAACTTGCTTTTCGGTCTTTCTGGAGTTGCACCTTCGCAGGGGAGATGAAGCAACTCACTCAAACTTTCTTTCGAGACCCTAACCCTTACTTCTCGGACTTCAGACACAAACCCTCCCGGTCCAACTTTTAGGAAGGCGTAGAACTCACGAACCAAGCCCGGATAGGTCACCAAATCTAGGGAGCAAAGATACTCCCATCCTTGCCTTCGGATCCAATCCCCCAAATGGAACCCTTCTTGATCCAAAAATTCGGAGTGGATCCTTCTCCCCGTGGTTACCGGTCTCCTCGCATATTTTGCAAGTTGTACTGAAGGGGAAGGAGGTGGAGGAGGTTCTACACATATCTCACCTTGTGGGGGTACTGTAGAAGAGTCTCTAGCATGTCTATCTACAATGGTTGGACGTGAGACTCTCCCGGATCTCTTAGCAACGGCTCGCTTGGGTCCCATTTTCACAAAATCCTTCCTTAGGTCTTGATCTAACGGCGTAGAGAAGCGATCTAGCACTGTTTGGAGATGATTAGAAGGGATTGGAGAGTGGGAATAGGGTTTCAGGAAGAGGACAAGATGAAACAATGCCCTAAAATAGCTCACGGGTCCCTCTTTAAAAACAGGGTCCCGCCGTTGGGTCGACTCAACGTGGGGTCGACCCCATTCTGGCTCGGGTCAGCCCCAGTTTAGGTTAAATTTTTTTTTTTTAAAATTCTTTCTTTCTTCCAATCCTTACCAATTCTTTATGGGACAATGATACATGAGTAAGGAGTCTATAAATGGCTAGTTTGACTAATGTTTCATGGGTTTTTCGAAATGGGAGGAGAGTATCATGAGACAACTTGTTCCTTTTATATGTCTTCCATCAAAAGGATCACATATGCCTAATTTTCTCCTAAGCATGCAAAATCTATCTTCACTTAAAGATTTTGTGAATATGTCAGCTAGTTGTTTCTCGGTACACACATGCTCAATACATACATTTTCATTTTGAACATGATCTCTAATGAAATGATACCTTATTTCAATATGTTTGGCTTTAGAGTGCTGAACCAAATTTTTGATAAGGTTGATGGCACTAGTGTTATCACACTTTATAGGAATGTTATCTAGTTTAATTCCATAGTCCTCTAGTTATTGCTTGAGCCATAGTACTTGAGCACAGCAACTTCCGGCAGCTATATATTCGGCCTCAGCCATTGACAATGCTACTGAATTCTGCTTTTTGCTAAACCAGGATACTAAGTTATTCCCTAAGAATTGACATGTTCCACTAGTGCTCTTCCTATCTAATTTGCATCCAGCAAAGTCTGCATCAGAATATGCAAGTAAATCTAGATAGGAGTTTCTAGAGTACCACAATTCTATGTTTGTGGTTCCTCTCAAATATCTAAGAATTCTTTTGACAGCACTTAGATGTGACTCCTTAGGATCTGATTGGTATCTAGCACATATTCCCACACTAAATACTATGTCTGGCCTACTAGCAGTAAGGTAAAGTAAAGATCCAATTAAGCCTCTATAAAGCTTCATATCTATACTTTTTCCTTTTTCATCTTTGTCTAGCTTACTAGTGGGATTCATTGGAGTGCCTATTCCCTTGTGATTAGATTCATTTCCAAACTTCTTTAATATTTTCTTTGTGTACTTAGTTTGATGAATAAAGATACCTTTCTTAGTTTGTTTGATTTGTAATCTGAGAAAGAAATTTAGTTCTCCCATCATACTCATCTCGAATTCTCCTTGCATTAATTTAGCAAACTCTTTGCAAAGATTATCATTGGTGGCACCAAAAATTATGTCATCTACATATATTTGTACTACTAGCAAATTTTTGTCTTTTCTTTTGAGAAAAAATATTTTATCTACATTTTCTCTGCTGAAATTATTATTCAGTAGAAATTTGCTTAGTCGATCATACCAAGCCCTAGGTGCTTGTTTCAATCCATATAATGCCTTATGTAATCTAAACACATGATTTGACAATTCATGATTCTCAAAATCAGGAGGTTGCTCTACATATACTTCTTCCTCTATGAAACCGTTTAAGAAGGCACTTTTTACATCCATTTGATATAATTTGAAATCTATGAAGCATGCAAAAGCTAGAAGTAATCTAATAGCTTCTAATCTAGCCACGGGAGCAAATGTTTCCTCAAAATCTATCCCTTCTTCTTGATTGTAACCCTTAGCTACAAGTCTAGCTTTATTTCTTATAACTATCCTATTTTTATCTAATTTATTTCTAAAGATCCATTTTGTTCCAATTACAGAATTATGCTTTGGTCTCTCAGTTAATGTCCGTATATTGCTTCTTTTGAATTGATTTAATTCTTCTTGCATAGCATTTATCCAATTTATGTCTTTTTTAGCTTCTTCATAAGTCTTAGGTTATATTTGTGAAACAAAAGCAAGATAGTCATTTAAATTTCTAAGAGAGGATCGAGTTCTTACCCCTTAAGATGGATCACCAATGATTAAGTCTTTAGGGTGTCCATGTGCGTACCTCCATTTCTTTGGCAAGTCTTGAGATTGTGGTGGCACGCGATCATTTTTCTTTTCTTGATTTGGCACGTCATCAAGATTCAATTTTTCAAAGTCAATAATTCCTACATCACTATCAGACTCACTATCAGACTTATCAAAAATTATATTAATTGACACTTCAACTACAAGAGTTCTTTTGTTGAACACTCTGTATGCTCTACTAGATGTAGAGTATCCTAAGAAGATACCTTCATCTGACTTGGCATCAAATTTACTTAGATCCTCCTTGCCATTGTTTAAAATGAAACATCTACATCCAAATACTCTAAGATATTTAGCTGTTGGTTTCTTGTTCTTCCAAAGTTCATAAGGAGTTTTCATGGTTATAGGTTAATGCCATCGGGGTGGGCTGCAGATTTTTTTTTCTTCTTTGAGGATGGCTGAATCTTTCTTTTTTTTTTTCCAAAGCAATGGCAATGGAGGCTAGGGTTCTTTGTGGTGGAAGGAAGGAGGAAGAAGATGGGTTGCTGGATGGGTGAGATTGGGTTCGTGGGATTCAACCAAGTGACTAGAATTGGGCACCCAATTGAGTGGGCAGCTGAAATTGGTTTGCACCTAATGGGTTGGCCGGCTTGGGTTATTTAGTGTCCTATTGGGATTAGGACTCAAGGAAGGACGTGGGAAGGGGTTGTGGCATGAGGAATACGGCTGGGGAGGCTGATGTGGCACACAAGGAGGCGCACCTAAGGGAACAAGGCATGAAACAAGGAAGAGAGAGAGTGGATAAGGATGAATTAGTTTTGGAAATCTCATCCAAACTAATTCAAACTTGGAAGGCATGAAGGGGAGGCGTCCCACCTCTTCCTTCAGCCTCTTGGCATCGCACCAAGCAAGGGACTTGCCCCTCCTCACGTTCACAAGAAAAAATTTTGAAATCCAAAACTAACTTCATTCATCATACCCTCCTTTATATAGAAGGAAAGGTTGGCAAAGGATAAGGATAAGAACTACACAGAATTTTAAATTAGACTCCTAATTACATGTGGACTCAATTCAAAATTTAAATTTTCTAGTTGACCAATCAAAGGCCTTGACACCTAAGCCTAGACACCTAAGATCCATATCTATGGCGTGTGGATTGAAACCCATCAAAAGGAATTCAGCCGCATGCCATGAATATTTATTTTGGTGGAACTCCTTCTCGGGTACCAACATCAGCATGAAGTTCGGGAGACTCCTCAAATATCATCTGATATCCAAATTTCATGTTCTTATAGTCATTGGAAATCTACGGATGTCTACTTTCCAACAAAATTTGAATCAACTTAATCAGACTTCTGTAGCTCTCGAAATCTTTAAAATACCATAAGGTATTCAATCTGTCACGGATTTCAACTGGATCTGAACTCTGAATTTCTTCCACATGTGGAGGTCTTCATGGTTGAACTTCTCTTTATTTTGACATGTGACCACTTCTAATTAGCCATGGACCCATTCACGCCTTAGACTCAATCTAATTGACACTGAAGAGGCTAACCCATTGTGAATCAAATCACTTATTGCAGGGGCTCAATCTAATTTCAGCTTGGACTCAACTGTTCTTGGACTCAAATTCTTTTCACCCCTCACCCAATGTCCCACACCATTAGAATGAGGGTGGTTCTCCTGCATCAACTCTCCCCGGCTGGAAAAAGACTGGACTCTGTCGAGTTCTGTGACTGATAGAGCTCGTAGAGATCCGGGTTCAGCCGTTGGACTTCTTCCATCTTCAACTAAGAGCAATCTGAAATTGGTCTGCCCTTCCATTTAACCAAAAATTTCTGATATCCCCCTCGATGTGTGGACACAATCTGATCATCCAAGATGTCTTCAATGGTGTCTTTAGGGGCTGATCGACGTGGTAATGATGGGGGTACGGCTGGAGGGTCTTCATCTTCAGCAAAGTGACCTTCGTAAAGCTGCAGGTATTCAACATTGAAAATTGGGCTAACCTGCAAGTCTTCAGGCAAATCAAGCATATATGCATTAGGTCCCATTCGTTTCAGTACCTTGAAAGGGCCGGCACGATGAGGACGTAGCTTCTGAAAATTTCTGCGAGGGAAACATTCAGCATTCAACCGCATCATCACAAGGTCTCCTTCTTTGAATTCCATGGGACGTCGCTTCAAGTCTGCTTGTTGCTTGTAAATCTCGGTGTTGGTGACCAAACGACGTTGAACTTCAGCATGGATGTCTTGTATGTGCCTAGCGAAGTCTTCACTACCTTCGTTGGTCCTTGTGTTGATGGGAAGTGGTACAAGATCAATAGGCCGCCGCGGCTTCAACCCGAGAACAATCTCGAAAGGTGACAATCCTGGGGTACGGTTGACACTGCTGTTGTAGGCAAACTCGGCATGGGGTAAAATCAGATCCCATGACTTCACATGATCCCGGACTAAGCATCAAAGAAGGTTTCCAAGACTGCGGTTGACCACCTCGGTCTGCCCATCGGTTTGGGGGTGATAGGCGCTGGAGAAGGAAAGACGGGTGCCAAGTTTCACCCAAAGTGTCTTTCAAAAATAGCTAACAAACTTGACATCACGATCAGATAAAATAGTCTTCGGGAGCCCATGTAGACGAACCACTTCTTTCAAGAACAAATCAGCAACTCGTGATGCATCATAAGTTTTCGCACAGGGCACAAAGTGCGACATCTTTGAAAACCTGTCAACAATGACAAAAATAGAATCATATCCTCGTACCGTCTTGGGCAACCCAAGCACGAAGTCCATGCTGAGGTCCTCCCATGGTGAGCTCGGCAATGGCAGTGGAGAGTAGAGGCCGGCATTGGATTTTGTTCCCTTGGCTAGTTGACAAGTTCGGCAATGTTTGATGATTCGGTGGACATCCTTGCGCAAGGTCGGCCAATAGTACCTATCCTCCATCATAATGACGGTCTTGTCACGTCCGAAGTGACCAGCAAGACCTCCCCCATGAACCTTCCGGATGATGTGGTCGCGGAATACATAGGCGTGTGCCACGGAAGAGAAAGCCGTCATGGATCGAAAAATCAGAATGCTGCCGGTGACTCCCTGCTGAAATTTCGGTGTAGATAGGCTGAAAATATGCATCAGTAGAATATAGAATTTTCAGATCATTGAAGCCCGTTACTTCTGCATTCAAGAGGGTGAGAACATGTGTCTTCCGGCTAAGGGCATCAGCGACTCGATTTTCTGCACCCGGCCTATGCTTCAATACAAAAGTAAATTACTGCAGCACATCCACCCATCTCGCATGTTGCGCACTTAGCTTCTTTTGTGAATTGATGTACTTTAAAGAGTCATGGTCGGTGTACATGACAAACTCTCGATGTAGAAGATAATGCTTCCAATGTTTAAGAGTTTGAACCACAGTATAAAACTCAATATCATAAGTGGAATACCTTCGCTTGGCGTCGTTGAGCTTTTCGCTGTAGAAGGCGACGGGATGACCTTCTTGGCTCAGAACTCCACCAATCCCAATGTGAGAAGCATCACAAGCGACTTCGAAGAGCTGATCAAACTCTGGAAGTCGAAGAATTGGGGCTTGGGTTAGACATTCCTTGATGTCTTCAAAGGCTCTAGTGGCGGCTGGCGTCCAACGGAAATTTTCAGCCTTCATACAATTGGTGATTGGTGCTACTATGCTGCTGAAATTTCTTATGAACCGGCGGTAGAAGGAAGCCAAGCCATGGAAGCTCCTCACCTCATGAATGTTACTTGGCGTCGGCCACTCCTGAATGGCACGAACTTTCTCCGGATCCGCTGCAACACCTTGATCTGAAATTATGAAACCAAGGAATGGTACTTGTGATTCAGCAAAGAAGCACTTCTTCAGGTTAACATAAAGTTTTTCTGATTGAAGTGTAAGAAGCACTCGGTGAAGATGTTGCTGATGCTCCACACGGCTGCGACTGAAAATCAAAATGTCATCAAAATAAACAACCACAAAGCGCCCAATGTACGGTTTCAGCACTTGATTCATAACCCGCATGAAAGTACTTGGTGCATTGGAGAGACCAAACGGCATAACCATCCATTCATAAAGGCCATCCTTGGTCTTAAATGACGTCTTCCACTCATCCCCAAGTCTGATTCTGATCTGGTGGTAGCCACTTCGAAGGTCCAACTTGGAGAAGATGGTGGCTCCATGCAACAAATCCAGCATGTCGTGAAGCCGCGGGATCGGAAAACGGTACTTCACTGTAATCTTGTTGATTGCTCTGTTGTCCACGCATATCCTCCATGAACCATCCTTCTTGGGAGTAAGTAGAGCCGGGACGGCACATGGACTGAGGTTCTCTCGGATGAATCCCTTGTCCAAAAGTTCTTGGACTTGGCGGTGAAGCTCCTCATGTTCTCTCGGATTCAGCCGGTATGCGGGAAGATTCGGTAAGCTTGAACCGGGCACCAAATCTACCGCATGTTGGATGTCCCTCATCGGTGGAAGCTCCATGGGAAGGTCCTCAGGGGTTACATCTGAAAAATCATCCAATATAGACTTGAAATCAAGAGAAACAACTTTTGAAATTTCAGCCCCAACTTCCCTAGACACTAGTGCATACATGACTCCAATCTCTCGGCTACAAGCTTCAAACTTTCTCATGGTTAAAATCCTTTGGATTATCAGATTTTCAGAGGTAAAATCAGTGATCCGAAGGAGCTTTAACACAACTCTTTTGTTGGCACAATATAGAGAATAACAATTGGATCGACCATCATACTCGACACTACGATCATACAACCAAGGTCTTCCTAGAAGAAGATGGCACGCCTTCATGGGCAGAACATCACACCATACTTCATCTCGGAAGTCCTTACCAAGTGAAAAACTGATCAAGCATCTTTGTTTAACAGGGATGGAAGAGTCTTCGATCCAACTTACCCGATACGGCTTTGGATGCGGTACCGATTTCAGATTCAGCCTTTTCAGCACTTCTTCAGAAATGATGTTCAGGCTGCTTCCATTGTCAATGATGAGGTTTAGAGACTTGTTGGCATGCTCGACGCGAGTGTGGAAGATATTGGTGCGCCTCCAATCTTCCTCCACGTTCTCCTCCTGCTTGCAACCCGTAAGAACCCGCCGCACGACGCACACAGGTAGATCTAAAGCTTCTTGCTCCACCGCAGGGGCTTCTTCATCATATTTTTCGTTCCCTTCATTTCCCTCTTCATCAGCGGGCTGAGAGGGAGGAGTGACTTCAGAGGGTCCTATGATCTCATCCTCTTCACATACCAATGCAAATCGTTGGTCTCGGGTAGGACAAACAACGGCGAAATGGCCTCGCCCGCCGCACTTGTAACATTCAACAGGATTCTTCCCTTGCAGTGTGGATTGTGGCATAGGACCTTTACCCTTTTCATTAGCTCTTGGAGCACCCCTTTCCTGATATGTTCTTCTATTTACAGAGGTTTCAGATCTGAAAGCAGGAGCGTTACCTTGAGGAAATGGAACTCCTCGGTTGGTGCTGCGCTCGGGAAATCGTCGTGCAACCGGTGCTTGCGCAGGGCGTCTTTGTCGTAGCTGCGATTCAACTCGAATGGCGAGTTGGTATGCCTCCTCTAGGCTGAAGATGTGCGTCGTCATTAGCTCCCTCTTGATGTCATCCCTCAGCCCGGATCGGTACCGAGTTAGGGACTGACGATCCGTCTCCGTGAGGTTGCTGCGGATCATCAACTCATGAAATCGGACCGTATACTCCTCTACGGAAGAGCTTCCTTGACGAAGTTTTAGAAGTTCTTCGAAGAGTGTCTCCTCATAATCAAGGGGAAGAAACTTTTCCTTCAAACGAAGTTTCATCTCCTCCAAATCATTGATAGGGGGCTGTCGGAGTCGATGAAGCTTCTCTTCAACGCTATGCCATCATATGCGTGCTTGACCCTTGAGCTTCATCTTCACAAATCGCACCTTGGTTTCATTGGGCATGCTGAACCATTCGAAGTAGTCTTCGAGAGACATCAACCAATCCTGGAAGTAGGTTGGGTCCATGCTTCCGCTGTAATCAGCAACTTCTACACGAACCCGCTTCATGACATCGTCGAGATCATTGCGCTCCCGCTGATTTTGATGAACATAGGGGTTCCTGAAATTATTCCCCATACGAGGAACGTTTGGAGGGGGCATCAACTGATCCCTAGGTGGCCTTTGGGGTGATAGACCCCCAGGGGAGAATGCTTCAACGTTAGGGTCTCCTCCAAATGGCACTTCTGAATTTTCAGGTTGCGCGGGGACAACATGTTCATCTTCAGGATTGTTTGGCTCGGGAAAGAGACGATCCCAAATAACTTCCACCTTCTGATTCAAGTCCGCCACTTGCCGGATGAGCTCGGCCATCATCTCAGCACGTTGTCGTTCATTGTTGTAGGGGCGACCACTTCTAGTACTCATGGCGACAAGGATTCGCTCTGATACCAATTGACGCAATCGGGGTGGGCTGCAGATTTTTTTTCTTCTTTGAGGATGGCTGAATCTTTCTTCTTTTTTTTTTCCAAAGCAATGGCAATGGAGGCTAGGGTTCTTTGTGGTGGAAGGAAGGAGGAAGAAGATGGGTTGCTGGATGGGTGAGATTGGGTTCGTGGGATTCAACCAAGTGACTAGAATTGGGCACCCAATTGAGTGGGCGGCTGAAATTGGTTTGCACCTAATGGGTTGGCCGGCTTGGGTTATTTAGAGTCCTATTGGGATTAGGACTCAAGGGAGGATGTGGGAAAGGGTTGTGGCATGAGGAATACGGCTGGGGAGGCTGATGTGGCACACAAGGAGGTGCACCTAAGGGAATAAGGCATGAAACAAGGAAGAGAGAGAGTGGATAAGGATGAATTAGTTTTGGAAATCTCATCCAAACTAATTCAAACTTGGAAGGCATGAAGGGGAGGCGTCCCACCACTTCCTTCAGCCTCTTGGCATCGCACCAAGCAAGGAACTTGCCCCTCCTCACGTTCACAAGGAAAAATTTCGAAATCCAAAACTAACTTCATTCATCATACCCTCCTTTATATAGAAGGAAAGGTTGGCAAAGGATAAGGATAAGGACTACACAGAATTTTAAATTGGACTCCTAATTACATGTGGACTCAATTCAAAATTTAAATTTTCTAGTTGACCAATCAAAGGCCTTGACACCTAAGCCTAGACACCTAAGATCCATATCTATGGCGTGTGGATTGAAACCCATCAAAAGGAATTCAGCCGCATGCCATGAATATTTATCTAGGTGGAACTCCTTCTCGGGTACCAACATCAGCATGAAGTTCGGGAGACTTCTCAAATGTCATCTGATCTCCCAATTTCATGTTCTTATAGTTATTGGAAAGCTACGGATGTCTACTTTCCAACAAAATTTGAATCAACTTAATCAGACTTCTGTAGCTCTTGAAATCTTTAAAATACCATAAGATGTTCAATCTGTCACGGATTTCAACTGGATCTGAACTCTGAATTTCTTCCACATGTGGAGGTCTTCATGGTTGAACTTCTCTTTATTTTGACATGTGACCACTTCTAATTAGCCATGGACCCATTCACGCCTTGGACTCAATCTAATTGACACTGAAGAGGCTAACCCATTGTGAATCAAATCACTTATTGCAGGGACTCAATCTAATTTCAGCTTGGACTCAACTGTTCTTGGACTCAAATTCTTTTCACCCCTCACCCAATGTCCCACGCCATTAGAATGAGGGTGGTGCTCCTGCATCATAGGTCGTATTAAAACATGATTTAGAATATGGCAAGCAGTACTTATAGCTTCAGCCCAAAAGTACTTTGGAAGATTTGACTCGCACAACATTGTGCGTGCCATTTTTGCCAAGGTCCTATTTTTTTTTTCAACAACCCCATTTTGTTGAGGCGTTCGAGGTGCTGAAAATTGATGTGAGATACCATTTTCATTACAAAATTTTTCAAAGTGTTGATTTTCAAATTCAGTTCCATGATCACTTTGAATTGCTATTAAGGTGAGCTTCTTTTCGGTTATGATATTTTTATAATATTTCAAGTATGCTGAAAATGCTTCATTCTTATGTACAAGAAATGAAACCCATGTATATCTTGAAAAATCATTTACTATAACTAGTCCATACTTTTTCCCTCCTAGACTCATAGTTCTAGTAGGCCCAAATAGATCCATGTGTATGAGTTCAAAAGGCCTAGTGGTTGATACTATATTCTTTGATTTGAAGGATGATTTTGTTTGCTTTCCTAATGAGCATGGTCCACAGATTTTGTCTTTTTCAAAGATCAATTTTGGCACATCTTTTATCAAATCCTTCTTGACTAGTTTTGATATTAAGTCTATACTAGCATGTCCTAGTCTATGATGCCAAAGCCAACTTGTTTCACTTTTCCTTTCTTCATTAGTAATTAAGCATAATCCATTTTTCTTGCCTAAATCATGAAGATCTACCATGTAAATATTTCCATGCCTTTGTCCTATAAGTACAATGCTATTATCTTTAGGATTTGTGATTATGCATATTGAGGCTTCAAATGTGACTTTAAGACCTTTATCACAAAATTGACTTATGCTAAGTAAGTTATGTTTCAGACCATTAACTAATAAAATATTTTCTATAAAGGTGGATGGAGTAATATAAATTTTATCCTTTCCAATGATAAATCCTTTTCCATTGTCTCCATAGGTTACCACTCCACCCTTCTTAGATTCCAAGGTGATAAATTGTTCTACATCACCTGTCATGTGTCTTGAACAGCCACTATCTAGATACCATCATCTATCCCCCTTATTAGCTGCAAGACACCCCTGCAATCAAGATTAAGAATATGCTTTAGGTACCCAAACTATGTTGGGTCCTTTAGGGTTAGTATTTGATGTTCCTTTTGGAACCCAAATTTTCTTAAATTTTAGCTTATAATTATCACTCAATTTGTTGTAGCTAGACTTTCTATAATTACATTCATATGCTTTATGTCCTACTTTATTGCAGCAGTGACAAGTTATATTTTCATTTTTGGCTTTCACAAATATGTTCTTTAAGTATTTTTGCGTCCTATTTATTTTATATCCTAACCCAGTTTTATCATATACAGCTTTTTGACTATCAAGAATCATATTTAATATAGTTGAGCTAAGTGTAAACTTGTCCACTAAGGATTTGTATTTTTCTGCATCTTCTTTTAACTTGACATTTTCAGCAATTTGACTTTTGGTTTCATTGATGAATCTCCTACTTAATGTTTCATAGTCATTAGATAGTTTTAGCTTTTCTTTGATAAGAGATTGATTTTTATCTTTTAGAACTTTATTTTTATTGATTAATTTCTTGTGTTATTCCATGAGTTCTAAAAATGCATCATGTAACTCTTCTACTGTAAAATCACATTCAAGTTCAGAATCTACTTCATCGTCATTGGCCATGTAGCAGATTTGGGCCGTCTCTTGTTGATCCTCCTCTTCCGAACTTGACTCCTCACTTTCACTCCATTCAGCCATGAGGTTTCTCTTCTTAAGTTTTCTTGCCATCCATTTCAATTCCGGACAATCTATCTTGAAATGCCCGGGCTTGTTACACTCATAGCAAATTGGCATTTTTCTTTCCTTTTATTTGTCCTTACCCTTTTCCTTGCTTGAGCTACTTTTGAGAAAGGGCTTCCTTTTATGAAATTTCTTCTTTCCTTTCATAAATTTTCTAATTTTTTTTGCAAGCATAGCCATTCCTTCTTCATCATATTCTTCCTCATCATCAGATTCTTCTGATTCAGTTTTCTATTTTGGAGTGGTAGACTTCAAGGCAATGGTCTTTCTTTTCTTGACCTCATCTTCTGAGTTTTGCCTCATGGTCAACTCATGGGTCATGAGTGATCCTAGAAGTTCTTCCAATTGCAGTGTATTAAGGTCCTTTGCTTCTTGAATTGCAGTTACCTTGGCCTCCCAAACTCTTGGTAGAGACCTGAGAATTTTTCGCACTAGTTCAGAGTTAGTATAAGACTTTTCTAAGCTCTTTAGCCCATTTATGATTTTCGTGAATCGAGTAAACATTTCAGTTATGGACTCAGTGGATTTTATTTTAAACAACTCATACTTATGTACTATTATATTTATTTTTGACTCTTTGACTTGATTAGTTCCTTCATGTGTGACCTCCAGTTTATCCCAAATTTCTTTCGCGGAGATGCATGTAGATATTCTATAAAATTCACTTACATCTAGTGAACAGTAAAGTACATTAATTGCTTTAGTATTTAGTTGTGCTAGTCTTCTATCACTCTCATTCCAATCCATTTCCAGTTTGGGAATGATTGTGCCCTCTATACTAATTGTGGGAGTATGTGGTCCTCTAGTTATGATATTCCACAAGTCATAGTCTAGAGCTTGAATGAATATCCTCATCCTAGCTTTTCAATATGTGTAATTAGTGCCATTAAACAGAGGAGGTCTATTTGTGGATTGCCTCTCGTTCATAGAACATCCTACTTGGGTTGTCATGATCTTTGTCTCTTGATTGTGAGATCAACAAATACTATGAGAGCACCAAGCTCTGATACCACTTGTTGCCCAAGGTGACAAGCCAAGAGGGGGGGTGAATTGGTTTTTCTAAATTTTTTACTATCTTAATTGAGTTAATTGATGAGTGAGTGAAGTTAAAACAATAATCAATGCAAACATACAAGAAGTATAGTGGTTCAGTGCTCTCCTAAGCACCTACGTCCACTCCCCAAGCGACTCCTTGGGAATTCACTATAATCCCACGGATTACAGTTGGATTGTTTTTCGAGCTCACAATCCAAAAACCTTTACACTTTGATTTTCCGGGATCACCAAAAACCTATGTTGGTTTTACGGGCTCACCAACAAACCTTCACAGTTGGTTTTACGGGTTCACCAACAAACCTACACCGTTGGTTTTACGGGCTCACCAACAAACCTTTACAAGGTGATTAAGAAGAAGAAAGTTGAAACTCCTAGATGAGCAAATATAACAACTATGAACTACAAAGAAGAGTTTAGAATATAGTTATTGCTTTGATAAGACTTCTCTCTTCTTTGTCAAGATTGCTTCACTCTTCAAGGGTTGGTGGAGCTCTTAATGTCTCTCAGAATCTGCTCACCCACTTCCTTTTGGCTCTTTGAATGAAGCTCTTGAGTGAAGAATGCTAGGGCTTTTTCTTTCTTGAATGAGCTTTGATTTTTTGCAAAAGGATGACTTGTTCTGATGAATAGTGTCATTATAAATACTTTCCCACATGTTTAGGTTACTCCCTATTGGTTAGATTTGAAAAACTATCCGTTACTACCCGTTGGGAGGTCAAAAAGTACTTTTACAGAACTAGTCGTTATGCTTCTGCCCGTGCTGGGGTCGACCCAAACTTTTCTAGGGTCGACTCAAACCACTGTTCATCATACTTGGGGTCGAGTCAACTTCCAGTGGGGTCGACCCAACTTTCACTGGGGTCGACTCCTGCTACAGTGGGGTCGACTCTCTCAGGAATCACAAAATCTTGTATTTCGGCGGTTTTTCACTGGGGTCGACTCAAGCTACAGTGGGGTCGACTCAAGTTTCATTGGGGTTGACCCTCTCAGGAATTCCAGAGACACAGTTTTGAACGACATAGCCTTGGGGTCGACTCCATTGGGGTCGACTCAAGCATTCCTGGGGTCGGCTCAAGGAAAGTTGGGGTCGGCCCTCTCAGTAAATTCCAGAGACTTGTTTTCTTGAGGCTTAAAGCTGGGGTCGACTCAAGCATTCCTAAGGTCGGCTCCATCTGGGGTTGGCTCAAGGAAAGTTGGGGTCAGCCCTCTCAGTAAATTTCAGAGACTTGTTTTCTTGAGGCTTGAAGCTGGGGTCGACTCCACTACTGTTCATCCGTGCCATTTTCGCAGAGGTGTGCCTGATGGTTTCATGATGTGCCAGGGTCGACTCCGCCTCTGTTGGGGTCGACTCATTCCACACTTTGCTACATCTTAAGTTTAGACTCATCCATACAATCAATGAAATATACTTCAAGCAATTTTGAATGTATGCCATGGTAGTGCTATATACTCTTAACAATGAAAATTACTATTTTGCCCTTAAGAGTACGTTTCACTTGAAACTTTGCTGAATTAGAATTTAGAATTCACTATCCCTTTTCTATCACAAATTTTATCTCATTATTAATCATTGAAAGACATCTTGATCTCATTCTTCTAATGTATCGAGAGTGTCGAACTTAGTAATGATGTATCATGTTAACTTGTAGTATTTAATTAGATATTTTCTCAATGATTGTGTTAATCATCAAAATAACACTATCATCCTCAATCTCCCCCTTTTTGATGATTACAAAATATTGAGTATGAGCAGATTGATACTTATCTTAAAATTAGAAAATTTGTTTTAGAAGAGCTCAAGTTGCTGAATTTCAGCTTTTCAAATTTGAAAGTGAAGTCTCCCCCTTTTTCATCCAAATATTGCCAATTAGAACTTTTGATTCCCCCCCCCCCTTTCTTTTATATTTGGTTAAGGATGAAACTTTAAAAATTTGAGATAAAACACGAGTTTCAGGTTATGTATCGAGGCATGAGAGGTATGTGCCAAATTCTGAAATTTTGATTAAAAATTTAGACTTTAAAATTTTCATTGTTACATATTGCTCCTCCTTAAGTGAATATTATCTCCTACTATAATTTTCAAACTTATTTGTCAACTTATTTGTTTTCAAACTTTTTTGTCAACTTATTTGTCCCTTTATATTGCAACTTCTTTCTTTCCTTACTTCTCCCCCTTTTTGTTATCATCAAACAAGTGTATGGCAATAGATAAGTAGAGGCAGTAAATAATAAACATTCAAGTTTCATTGATCAAAATGGAACATTGTAGTACATTAATGCCAAAAATACAATGTTCTTTAATCAAAGTGCAAAGTACATCAACAAAGCAAAATACATATGACAGCTAGATAAATCCTAGGCGCTAATCATAATGCTAACATCAGCCTAGGGGGTATCTAAGGGCTGTGATCTAGTCCTTATCCTCCTAGTATAAGTGGCGAGGGGAGGTCGAGCCTGATGGGACTGAGTCTGGCGTGGACCTCACTGAGCTGGATGACTCTGTGCCGAAACCTCCGACTCAGCTGCTCGGGGCACAGATAGACCATGAGCCTCTCTCTCTGTAATGCTCCCACCTGCTCTCTGAGGTCTCTAATCTCAGCAGTCATAATGTCCATCCTGCTCATCAATCCGTCAGAGAGAGTCCTCACCTGAGCTGACACAAGCTCAGTCATCCTACTCCAAAACTTCTCTGTGCACCCCGTGAGTACGGATGACGATGGGCCAGCCTCTGAAGGTGCCGTAGGATGATCCTCTGGTACCTCAGTGATAAGTGCTAAATAATGCATAAATTAATATCTTATTCATAGCACTTATCATTATTTTAATTCACATATTTTGTAAATTCAATTAAAAAATTGTGTTACCTTCATCATTGCATTTTAATAAATTATTAAAGGTAATTCGAGTTTTACTTATTTACTGATTGAGCTTAATGTATGCAGGTCAAGTCACGCTTAATCAGGTAAAGCCTAAACTACACTGCATCATTTCACAATTTTACATCCTCCAGAGTCGACTCCAAGAACTCTTCTCCAAAACCCAGTGCTTCCCATTAATTCCTGACTCTTCACACGTTCACTTAAATTTCTTCCCACTCGTTCCAACTCTTTTTTCCACATGATCCAATTCTCCTATTTTAATAAAATCCCTTCAATTATTTGTTTCTCAGATCTCAAAGCATACCATCTAGTTGCACGGATCCCAAAGCCTCATCCCATCTCAGCCATTCATCTTGCATCCACGTCATCCAACTCCACGCTTCTCAAACCTATTGTTTTTCCCATGCATTGAAACAAGAACAGAGCATCCCCGAATCGAGTTCATCCTCCCGTGATCCACTCATCTCCCAGCTTTATCCCTTCCATATTCCAAATCCCAGCATCCATGCTTCATCCTCCAGAACTCCACCATCAGTGAATCCCTTGCATTTTCCTCCCCGTGTCCGAATCTAAAGCCCCTCAAGGATCCAAACCAATATCCCTCCGAATTACGTTGATCCAGTCTTCATCTCAGCCGTGGACAACATCCTTCCCAGCTGAATTCAAAGCTCCATCTTTCTCCACATCCGTTCCAGCTCCTCTGTTTAACGCATTCACAACATCATCCGGATCATTCCGCGTCCGTGATTCAAGGTTCATCTTGTTGGGAACCCGCCCATGCCGCTGATATTTCAAAAATTTCAGATGGCAGCGGAATCGGCATGCACGGGTTCGACGTTCATCGCATGAACGCTTGTTTCGAGACCTTTCGTAATTAGGTAAGAATTAAAACTTTTAGAACTAATAGGAAGATCAAATCTTCACCTTGCGCGGGTAGATGATCACCGCGAATCTGAATTCGTGGTTTTGGAAGAGGGTTCGTTTGAAGCCGTTCAAACGTCCGGCCTCTACGGGTATCCACACGAAGTAGAGAACCGATCAAAGCTTTCTTGTCTTCCCGGGGTGCTAGCTCCCTTGCAAAGACTCCTTTGATGGCTGATCTCTTCTCTTTCTTTCAACTCTTGAAAGTGCTTGAGAAGAGGAAGAAGAAGGATGAAGAAGAGGAAGTAGATGAACCCCTGCACAGCCTTCTTTCTGTTGCTTGCGCAGGATGAAGAAAAGGAAGAGGAGGAGGCCGCCAACACTTGGAGGTTCCTTCTTTCTTGCTTGCGGCTGCAACTAGGAGGGAGGAAGAGGGTGGCCACGGCACAAGGGAAGAGGGCTCCAATACCTAGGGCGCCGGCCTCATGGTGCTTCTTATAGCCATCAAGGGCTCCTCCAAAGTAGGAGCCCTAGATGGTTTTCCAAAGAAAGAAAGGGGGGTGCGCCGGCCCCTCTCTCTCCTTCAATCCACACCATCCAAGATGAGAGGGGCTGATGCCCCTCTTACTTGGTTAACCTAATCCTCTTCCAAAGAGGATTAGGTGCCTCTATCATGGTTTAATCCTAATCTAATTAGGATTGGCCAAATTGGGTTCAATCTATACTAGTCCTAATCCAATTAGGACTTGAATGAACCATGACTCAATTGAACTCTTCAATCCTAATCCAATTAGGAGTCATGTTGATTCATTAGATTAATAATTAATTTAGACTTAAGAAATCCTAATCCAATTAGGATTTGTTTAATTTTAGTCCTAATCTAATTAGGACTCTATTTGAATCCGAAGTCCTAATCCAATTAGGATTTCTAGGAATCCTACTCCAAGTAGGAATCCAATTTTTAATTCAAAACTCCTAATCTCATTAGGATTGAGGAATCCTATTCCAAGTAGGAATCCCAGTCCTAATCCAATTAGAACTCTAGGTATCCTACCCGAAGTAGGATTCTTGTTTCAAGTCCAATTAATTAATTCCTTTTTCCTTCTTCAACTTCTTATCAATCAAATTGATTTCTTGTGATTCCTAATCACGATTTCAACCATCGGATCGGTCAATACTTCTAGTGTGTGTGACCCCATAGGTTCTATTCTGACTGGTAGTGAGATATATTGAAAACTCCATTCAATATCACTATATCATTGAAAACTCCTTGATGATCTCTATCACTATATCATTAAAAACTCCTTTCAATGGGTTGGAACGATTCCAACTCAACTCATTAGGGTTTATCGATCATCAAGATAATCCCTATGAGTCCCACCATCCACCAGTGACACCTAGCAGCATGTAGTGGCTACCCAGCAGAATGGAATGATGAACCTCTAGGTGCAGTTAACATGTGATACAGTCCTACTATCGTGGATCCCTACAGGACGGAGGTCATGGACAACTCGTCAAACCCCATCGTCTGTCATATGTCAAGATTTATTCGACTCGAGTTCGATAGTGAAAAACTCTTTCTCCACTGTGCATACTGCCCCGGCCGAGGTCTTACGAACTCAGTCTTATAAATCACATAGGATCTCTCCTTATCTATCAAGGTCGATAGATTCCATATAGGTGCATACCCTACTCCTACAGTGAACTTACTGCAGCCAATCTACACTGCATGGACCCATATGGCTAGAGACCATGTATGTGTGCAGTCAAACTACAATAACCTCACTGTGAGTAGCCGAAGCACCGCAGGTCAAAGGACCAGTCACACTACTGCAACATCAAGCAAGTCACTGACGAGTGGATAGACATCCAAGTGACTTCTTGTATTGGTCACGCTCAGTACCCTTGTTCTCTAACAAGCACCTGCACTATCACTTCAGTGTCCCTACACTGTGGACTCAAGTCTCGTCCATCCAGAAGGAGAGTGATCTGTGCACTGATCGGATCGATCACCGTCCTCGTGATGATCCTTTGATCAGGAGCATTTAGAAATTAATTACCAATGATACATGGCTCAAATTCTCAACTCTTGAGAATATGTATCATCATCTTATTAATTTCTTGGACGATTCATAGACACATAAACAATATGAATGAAAAAGATGCCTTTTATTTATTCAATAATAAATAGTTAAGTACAAAATTATGTCCCTAGAATCAACAATGTGTCAGCCAAATTGGCTTCTAGGGCATACATCTAACAATCTCCCACTTGCACTAAAGCCAATTGGTCATATATCTTAGGCCCATCTTCTCAAGGTAGGCTTCAGTCTTTTGCTGACTCAGCTGCTTAGTGAAAGGTTCTGCCACGTTATCCGCGGAGTCTACTCTCTGCACCTCTACATATTTCTTCTCCACATAGTCGCGTATGAGGTGAAAGCGCCGCTCTATATGCTTAGACTTCTGATGAGACCTTGGCTCCTTAGCAAGGGCTATGGCGCCATTGTTATCGCAGTAGAGTGTTATGGCATCTGATGTCATCACATCCAGCTCTGCAATGAATTTCTTGAACCAGAAGCCTTCCTTAGCAGCTTCAGAGGCGGCGATGTATTCGGCTTCCATAGTCGAATCAGCAATGATCGGTTGTTTAGAACTCTTCCAATTCACCGTACCACCATTGCACAAGAACACGTATCCAGATGTTGACTTCCTGTCATCGACATCAGTCATGAAGTCTGAATCTGTGTACCCTTCTACCTTTAACTCTGATGATCCTCCAAAAACCAAGAATAAATCTTTAGTTCTTCTCAAGTACTTAAGAATATTCTTCACAGCTGTCCAGTGTTCTTCACCTGGATTCGACTGATATCTGCTTGTGACACTCACAGCAAGAGCTATATCAGGTCGTGTACATAGCATGGCATACATGAGGCTTCCTATTGCCGATGCATAAGGAATCTTGCTCATGCGTTGAATCTCCTCAGATGTGTTGGGGCACATCTTCTTGGAGAGATGAATTCCATGCCTTAGGGGTAAGAGACCCCTCTTGGAGTTTTCCATGCTGAACCTCTTCAGCACCTCCTCTATGTACATTTTCTGTGACAGGCCAAGCATCCTTTTAGATCTATCTCTATAGACCTTTATTTCCAAAATATAGGATGCTTCCCCAAGGTCTTTCATGGAGAATTCTTTTGACAACCAGACCTTGACCGAGGTTAGCATGGGAATATCATTCCCAATCAGGAGAATGTCATCTACGTACAGTACGAGAAAAACGACAGCACTCCCACTAACCTTTTTATAAACACATGGTTCCTCCTCGTTTTTGATGAAATCAAACATTTTGATTGCATCATCGAAACGAGTGTTCCAACTCCGAGAGGCTTGCTTTAGTCCATAGATGGACCTTTGCAGCTTGCAGACCTTGTGATCTCCATCACTGGAAGTGAAACCCAAAGGCTGTTCCATATAGATATCTTCATCAAGATATCCATTCAGGAAAGCAGTTTTCACATCCATCTGCCAGATTTCATAATCATGAAATGCTGCAATGGCAAGCAATGTTCGGATGGATTTTAGCATGGCTACAGGTGAAAAGGTCTCCTGATAGTCAATGCCTTCGCGCTGACTATACCCTTTCGCCACAAGCCTTGCCTTATAGGTCTCTACCTCTCCATCCGAACCTATCTTCCTTTTGTAGATCCATTTGCATCCAATAGGTACAATACCTTCTGGTGGATCTACTAAGGTCCAGACTTGGTTGGAATGCATGGAGTCTATCTCTGACTTCATAGTTTCCAGCCATTTCTCGGAATCGATATCAGATATCGCCTCGTTGTAGGTTTTGGGATCCTGTATGTGATCCCTATCCCCCACTAGGAACATTTCCTCTGTATCCTCTTCTAGTATACCTAAGTATCTATCGGGAGGATGGGAGACCCTACTAGATCTACGAGGTGGTTGAGGGACATCGTGTACTGGCTCCTTATGAATAGGTTCTATAGGATCCATGACTCGTTGCTTTTCAGAGACTTTCTCTTCAAGCTCAATTTTCCTCCCACTGCCTCTATCAAGGATAAACTAATTTTCCAAGAAGATGGCATGACGGCTCACAAACACATTGTGATCCTCTGAGACGTAAAAATTGTATCCTAATGACTCTTTAGGATATCCTATAAAACGAGCACTTATGGTCCTAGCCTCTAACTTGTCCGCCTGTAGTCGCTTGACGTGGGCCGGACATCCCCAAATCTTGAGATGACCCAGACTTGGTTTCTTACCATGCCATATCTCATACGGTGTGGTAGGAACGGATTTAGAGGGAACTCTATTCAATAAATAAATCGCTGTGAGTAAGGCATCTCCCCAAAGGAACATAGGTAAATCAGTGAAGCACATCATGGACCTGACCATATCCAATAGGGTCCGATTTCTCCTCTCTGACACCCCGTTGAGTTGAGGTGTACCCGGAGGTGTCCATTGTGAGACTATGCCGTTTTCTTTGAGATAGCCCCGGAATTCCCCACTAAGGTATTCTCCTCCTCGATCTGATCGAAGAGCCTTAAGAGGTTTTCCAGTTTGTTTTTCTACTTCATTCTTGAACTCTTTGAACTTTTCAAAGGATTCAGACTTGTGTCTCATAAGATACACATACCCATACCGTGAATAATCATCGGTAAAGGTAATGAAGTAAGAATAACGTCCCCTGGCTAGCACATCGAATGGGCCACATACATCTGTATGTACTAGGGTAAGTATTTCAGTGGTCCTCTCCCCATGTCCTACAAAGGGTAGTCTAGCCATCTTTTCTTGAAGACAGGACTCGCAAACTGGATATGACTCGGAAGTCAATGAGCCTAAGAGCCCATCTTTATCCATTTTGTTCATTCTATCTTCTCCAATATGGCCAAGTCTGAGGTGCCACAAATATCTTTGGTTTATCTCATCTCTGGATCTTTTGGATCCTTTGGCACTTACATCTTGCTCGGTAACATTCACAGATACATCCATATGTAAATGATAGAGACTGTCAATCATGAAACCACGTGCGACTATTTTATTTCTTAAATAAATAGAACAGCAGTCTTTGTCAAATGTAAAAACATGACCTTCCTGTGCTAGACATGAAACAGAAATCAAATTTCTGCTAGCAACAGGTACATAATAGCAGTCTCTAAGTATTAAACTAAATCCAGACGGTAGTCGCAGATGGTAGGTGCCCACAGCCACAGCAGCAACTTTTGCCCCGTTGCCAACCCGAAGGGTTACCGCACCTTCCGCCAGCCTTCTACTTTCCTTTAGACCCTGCATGGTAGTGCACAAATGAGCACTAGAACCAGAATCTATAACCCAACTAGAAGTAGAAGAAACCGTTAGATTAGTTTCAATAATGAGCAAGTCTATACCTTCTGAAGGTGTGTCACCTTTCTTGTTCTTTAGGCTCTCGAGGTATGAAGGACAGTTTCTCTTCCAGTGGCCTTCGACATTGCAGTGGAAACATTTTCCTTTGTCGTTAGCCCTTTTCTTTTGAACTTCCTTCTTTGGCTTCTTGTCTTTCTTCTGCTTCTTTGTAGGCTTCTTTTTCTTCCAAGTAGACTTTCTCTTGGAACCAGAAGTCAACTCAGCAGCGAGGACATTGCCCCTTGAACCTTTCAAGGCTCCCTCAGCAGTTACCAACATGTTGATTAGTTCAGTCTTAGTGCATTCAATCTTATTCATGTGGTAGTTTACTATAAACTGACCAAATGAATCAGGAAGTGACTGTAGGATCAAATCCACTTGCAATTCCTTGTGCATGTCCATACCGAGCTTCTCAAGCTCCTCTAGGTCCTTGATCATGGTCAGACCGTGATCATGGACAGACTGCCCTTCGCGCATCTTCGCTTTGAAAAGCCTCTTGGACACTTCAAAACGAGCTGTGCGACTCTGCTCACCATACAACTCTTGCAGGTGTGCCAGTATGTCCCTAGCAGTCTTTATATTTTCATGCTGGCATTGGAGTTCATTAGACATAGATGCCATCATATAGCATTTTACTCTAATGTCATCGTCCAACCACTTTTTATGCATCTCACGCTGAACATCAGTGGGACGTGCTGGTAATGTGGGGATATCTGAATCGAGTATATAGCCTATCTTCTCACAGTCCAAAACTATTTTGAGATTTCTAAGCCAGTCCTTGTAATTGGTTCCGGTCAGTCGGTTAGTCTCAAGAATACGGGTCAAAGGGTTTGAAGCCGACATTGTATCTGCAGAGAGTAAAGATTCTAGTTAGACTCTTGTACTTGATCCTAATCTGTCCTAAGGTCTTTTAGAACAAATATGACTCCCACTATTTTCTCGAATTCCTCACACTCCCCTGGTAGGAAAACGGAAATCCCACACGACTAGGGTTTCTAGTGGGTACTGCGGTCCCACCGATTTACATGCCACCTCACCTAACAGTTATTGGTGACACATAGATGGATGAGTGTACAACTCTTGTACAATGCTTCTCAAGCATGTTGCAGTGCAACTTGGTCTCTAAGCCATGAAGACCTCACCTAACAGTTATTGGTCCCATTTCTTAGTTAAGTCAGACCCACCGTATAACCGTAGGAATAAAGTCGTCATTGGGTCCTCACCTAACAGTTATTGGTGCCCAACCCCACCTTTACCCTACAACATCTCATGTCTATAGAGAGGTCCAGCCCCCCAATGCAACTTGACCACTGTATCCAGCCGAGACAAGTCAACATCAGAAAGGCCTTAGCAGCTCTACTACAGTGGAAGACCTATTGACTTAATATTGGTTAATCAGGTCTTAGTGTTTGCAACTTGAGCCTTTCATAAGAGGTAATCGAATAATTGGCCAGGTAAGCAGGTGGGAGGCTCCCCTTACTCAGAGAGTAAGGTCCTAATTAAGTAACCACCTTTCATGCTTTCCCAGACACCAATTAGATCAATTAATCTAATATGACTTGCTCATGTCGGTTCACTCTCGACTTGATTGAGGAGGTTTTGATTTAGGTCTCAATTGGGTTTGCTACATCACATGTAGACCTATCTACCCAACTCTCATTCACATCACATGCAAACGGCGCATTGCAGGCAGTTATAATCGCGGCAATAATTAAAGCTAAACTTTAACTAGGTGATGATCATGGATTCTAATTAGGTCGTATTACAAGCACATGCACATCAATCGATCAAGTGGTCTTCAACTCTTGAATTGATTCCAAGCTTCCTTGATTCGATCCTTGATCAACTCTTGATCCCATCGCCATCAACCGCTTAGATCACCTTTCATCTCATGCCTTTGCTTCAACTTGATCGTTGATGTACATCACATCACAGAAATACAACCAGATGTAAAATAAAAATAAAAATAATTTACATCTCCTTTTAGGAGGCACGCAGGCCTCTCAAAACATCAAATAAGATGCATGCAAGCATCTGAAAAATTACATGACATCGCAGATCACATCGCAGGTCATTACATTTGATACCAAAAGGGGTTGAATCCTATGATCATCACCGTATGCTACAATTATAATTTTCAGATCTGAAACTTAACTGATTATATCATGACATAGGTCGCTGATCATGCTAATCATGATTCTAAACTTTGTAATCCCATTAACAATGCAATTAGAATCATCTTTTTATCACACAAAAATCAGCATGTAAAAATTCAGCACCCCTGAAAAAATCTGCATGCAGAATTTTTCAGCATGCATGATCAATCAATTTTCAGATCTAATAAGCCTTTAAATATTTAATTCTTACCTTAATCTACGAAGCCTAGGCTCTGATACCACTGTTGGGAACCCGCCCATGCCGCTGATATTTCAAAAATTTCAGATGGCAGCGGAATCGGCATGCACGGGTTCGACGTTCATCGCATGAACGCTTGTTTCGAGACCTTTCGTAATTAGGTGAGAATTAAAACTTTTAGAACTAATAGGAAGATCAAATCTTCATCTTGCGCGGGTAGATGATCACCGCGAATCTGAATTCGTGGTTTTGGAAGAGGGTTCGTTTGAAGCCGTTCAAACGTCCGGCCTCTACGGGTATCCACACGAAGTAGAGAACCGATCAAAGCTTTCTTGTCTTCCCGGGGTGCTAGCTCCCTTGCAAAGACTTCTTTGATGGCTGATCTCTTCTCTTTCTTTCAACTCTTGAAAGTGCTTGAGAAGAGGAAGAAGAAGGATGAAGAAGAGGAAGTAGATGAACCCCTGCACAGCCTTCTTTCTGTTGCTTGCGCAGGATGAAGAAAAGGAAGAGGAGGAGGCCGCCAACACTTGGAGGTTCCTTCTTTCTTGCTTGCGGCTGCAACTAGGAGGGAGGAAGAGGGTGGCCACGGCACAAGGGAAGAGGGCTCCAATACCTAGGGCGCCGGCCTCATGGTGCTTCTTATAGCCATCAAGGGCTCCTCCAAAGTAGGAGCCCTAGATGGTTTTCCAAAGAAAGAAAGGGGGTGCGCCGGCCCCTCTCTCTCCTTCAATCCACACCATCCAAGATGAGAGGGGCTGATGCCCCTCTTACTTGGTTAACCTAATCCTCTTCCAAAGAGGATTAGGTGCCTCTCTCATGGTTTAATCCTAATCTAATTAGGATTGGCCAAATTGGGTTCAATCTATACTAGTCCTAATCCAATTAGGACTTGAATGAACCATGACTCAATTGAACTCTTCAATCCTAATCCAATTAGGAGTCATGTTGATTCATTAGATTAATAATTAATTTAGACTTAAGGAATCCTAATCCAATTAGGATTTGTTTAATTTTAGTCCTAATCTAATTAGGACTCTATTTGAATCCGAAGTCCTAATCCAATTAGGATTTCTAGGAATCCTACTCCAAGTAGGAATCCAATTTTTAATTCAAAACTCCTAATCTCATTAGGATTGAGGAATCCTATTCCAAGTAGGAATCCCAGTCCTAATCCAATTAGAACTCTAGGTATCCTACCCGAAGTAGGATTCTTGTTTCAAGTCCAATTAATTAATTCCTTTTTCCTTCTTCAACTTCTTATCAATCAAATTGATTTCTTGTGATTCCTAATCACGATTTCAACCATCGGATCGGTCAATACTTCTAGTGTGTGTGACCCCATAGGTTCTATTCTGACTGGTAGTGAGATATATTGTGATCTCTATCACTATATCATTGAAAACTCCTTTCAATGGGTTGGAACGATTCCAACTCAACTCATTAGGGTTTATCGATCATCAAGATAATCCCTATGAGTCCCACCATCCACCAGTGACACCTAGCAGCATGTAGTGGCTACCCAGCAGAATGGAATGATGAACCTCTAGGTGCAGTTAACATGTGATACAGTCCTACTATCGTGGATCCCTACAGGACGGAGGTCATGGACAACTCGTCAAACCCCATCGTCTGTCATATGTCAAGATTTATTCGACTCGAGTTCGATAGTGAAAAACTCTTTCTCCACTGTGCATACTGCCCCGGCCGAGGTCTTACGAACTCAGTCTTATAAATCACATAGAATCTCTCCTTATCTATCAAGGTCGATAGATTCCATATAGGTGCATACCCTACTCCTACAGTGAACTTACTACAGCCAATCTACACTGCATGGACCCATATGGCTAGAGACCATGTATGTGTGCAGTCAAACTCACTGTGAGTAGCCAATCTACACTGCAATAACCTCACTGTGAGTAGCCGAAGCACCGCAGGTCAAAGGACCAGTCACACTACTGCAACATCAAGCAAGTCACTGACGAGTGGATAGACATCCAAGTGACTTCTTGTATTGGTCACGCTCAGTACCCTTGTTCTCTAACAAGCACCTGCACTATCACTTCAGTGTCCCTACACTGTGGACTCAAGTCTCGTCCATCCAGAAGGAGAGTGATCTGTGCACTGATCGGATCGATCACCGTCCTCGTGATGATCCTTTGATCAGGAGCATTTAGAAATTAATTACCAATGATACATGGCTCAAATTCTCAACTCTTGAGAATATGTATCATCATCTTATTAATTTCTTGGACGATTCATAGACACATAAACAATATGAATGAAAAAGATGCCTTTTATTTATTCAATAATAAATAGTCAAGTACAAAATTATGTCCCTAGAATCAACAATGTGTCAGCCAAATTGGCTTCTAGGGCATACATCTAACACATCTCCCAGCCCGCTCAACCTCAAACGACCACATATCTTCTGCGTTGAAGCCGTTCCAGCTCCCCTGTTCCCAGCATCTTCCTTCTCCCTCGATTCATCCTTATCTTCCCGATTCTTCCGGCACCTCTTCAACCGTGAACAACATCCCCTGCTCCCAGCCAGCAATCTTCTTCCGGATTCCCTGCATCCCAAAACAAAATCCCATCTTCCGGCTTGATCCCAGAGAGTCATCCTCATCCCGTGAGCATCCCAAACCCCCCAGCCATCAGCCGAGATCCTTTTCTTTCCCAATATTCCACGGATCAGCTCCATCCTTGCGAGCTTCACGGCAATCAAACATATCCTCCCCTGTTTCGGAAACAGAACAAAGTCATCTTTCCCATTCCGTGGATCACATCCCAGCCAACCAACCCATCCTCTTCCGTCGGATTGACCCCAGCAAACTTCGTGAAGAACCTTCATCCCGTTGTGATCCATCTTCATCCAAGATCATCCCAGCATCCACGTTTGATCCTAGCAGCAATATCCCCTTCAGCCGTACCCACGTCCGCAGCCCCCTACCATTCGTGATAGCCTTCAACCACCCATAGATAACTCCCAGCTCATTCCTTCCAAAGCTTCCACGGATCACATCCATCCAAATCCCTGCATCCCAGTCCGCGATTCATCTACATCTTCTCAGCATCAGGATAAGAACCAGCAACCATCCAACGCCTGGATCAGCTCACGTCTTCATCCTTATCGGAACAACTAGAGAGTAAGAGAGAGAGGGGATGCTGAGCCTATAAAAGGAGGAGAGTTCTCCATGGAAGGCATTCCTCCTTCCCCACCGGGGGGCATTCCCTCTTCCCCCACCGGGGGCTGCTCCCATCATCACTTCTCAGAGGCGGAAATCCCACATAGTTCACCAGGAGAAGAAGAAGCTTGGGTTCACAGGCCGAATCCCATAGAGCCAGGAGAGAGAAACATTTTGGGTATTTTGGGAATATTTCCCAAAGGAAGAAATAAAGAAGGAAGGACCTGCTGCTGCTGTGCTGCTGCCACCGTCCACCACTGCATGGAAGCCTGAGCTCTTCTCCAGGGTTGGATGCAGCCCTAACAAAGGAACACGGGTTTTATATTTTATTTTATATTCTTGGGGTTGTATGAACTTATTGTTTTCAATGGATATTTCTTTTGAATCATGTTTAATTTCTGTGATTTTAAGTATGATGGTTCCGTGCACAACTGTTCTTTCATGATCACTAAGTAAATATAAGATAGTCCCATGCTTAAGGAAGATGCAGTGTGCTACCACCTTAGATTAGGGTAGGCATTTCATGGCCAACTGAAGATGGATTATGCCCAAATTACTTTTGTGAATTTTTTATTTAAATGCTTATTAGGCTTGTAACCAATTTGCATGTTAAATCCAAGAACGAAATAAAAATATAAATAACCCTTGTTCCGATGTTAGTGGTGAATTCCTTGCCCTAGGTTCTCCTAAACTGATATCCCTTTAATTGCATTTTCTTTTATTAAATTGCTTAGTTTTCACAAATTCATCCTTTTTCAAATATTTTTACTTTTAAAGAAAACAACTATACCCCAATCCCTGTGGATCGATATCCGTAACCACTATCCTACCAGATACGTGCTATTGCGTGGTCCTTTAAAAGTTGACTATCAATTTTTGGCGCCGTTGCCGGGATTGTTAGCATAGTTGTTTTTCTTTTCATAAAAAAAAAAACTTTCAAAAAAAAAAAACTTTCAAAAATATATATATCTAAAATAAAATAAAAATATTTTCTATTTTTTGTTACTTTCCTTATCTCTTCTTCTCTCTTACTATTTTTGATTTTGGTATTATTTAATCAGAATCGAAGAAGACATCTGGGACGATCAAAAAGGAAATTGCTGGAAAAGGAATGCTGTAGAGGTTTGCCTAAAAAAATTAAAAAAAAATTGCTGGGGACAATTCTCTTTGGTAACCTCTAAACTTTCTTATTTAAATTGATTCCCAGTTTTGCCTGAAATTTTGTGGTGATTGTTTGATTTTAATTTCAGCGAAAGTGTGAAGCATGCTTGATACACATACACCAATTAATCCGCACATAAGTAAGGGGCAATCACCCCAACAAGATAAGAACTGGATTTCCATCACCAGATTCTTGCCCAAATTAAGTTGAATCAATTCTCACATAGTACACTCTAATTAAAATCAATTAGACGTTGCCTCTAGGGACATTCAGCTCAATAGGATGACAGATCACCGAAAGTTGCACCAATTTTGCTCTGTGGTCAGTTGATGTCTAGGCAAGCTTTGTCCCTTTAAGGGAGACAGTTAATCTGTTCGAGGCAAGTGTTTTTAAGTGGGACCTTGCAATGCATCGTGACCCCCCCACTACCTGGGAGCTTACCTGGTCAACTTAGTTCATTAGACCGGATTGGAGGCTTAGGTGCCCTCTTCAAACTAGTTAGGAGCTGTCTAGTGATTTTAAGATAAATATAAGGAATTGATGTGTTTTTCTTTTAATGCATACTTGGCCCAATTTTGACTTTGATATCGACAAGACCATAGAGGCAGTCAACTCCGTGCTCGATAATCAGTCTCCCACAAATTTCTTCTTTGAAACTCGGCATGAACCCCAGGATGATATAATTAAGGATGCACTGCGTCTGGCTGAAGACGTTAAACTTAGGCGCTTGTTGGGAGGCAACCCATATTCTCGTTGGTTATTTTTGCATATTTATGTCGCATTTTTTTTTATTTTCTTAACAGATCCCTCATATTACTGATGCAACTACGGTAAATGCTTCTATCCTCCATATGGCCATCATATTTTCGTCCAAAATAAAAAATATATAAAAACCAATAAAAATAATAATATATATTCAAAAAAAAATTCATCAAAAAAAAAAATATGAGGACAATGTCTGATCTAGGTTGGGGGGGTATAGGATCTCGAATTTTTTGAAGAAATTTTTTTCGCAATTTTTCACATTTTTAAGTGAATTTCAAAAAAAAAAAACAACACACTAATTTCTAGGCCTTAGTGCTGACATGATAAAGCACACAAAGTATATAAAATCTAAAACAGCCCAATGACTAGTCAGCAGTAAGTCAATTTGAGTTCTTTTAAAAGTTCTTTTAGCGAGTTTGTAAGATAATTTTTACTTTGGAATTTCACAACACACATGGCCTGCACTTCTAAGGGTTAGGTTCAACATTATGTTGGTTAAAGTCTGGTAGCAAACCTTGAGTCCTGATGAATCATACCTATCTAATTCACTATTAAAAAAAAAAAAAGAGAAGTGAATTTAGTCAGGTACATCGAAAAAGGGCTACTTATTGTCAAAGGTCAGCGGGCCTTGTGATGATGAACCCGAGCATAGGTCCGTAGGGGAGTCTTGATGCCCAACACCTTATGCCATCTGGCATGGGAGTTGTTGACTGAATGTTCGCTACAAGGAGAAGCATTACAAGAGTAAAAGTGCATAATTTATTTATAAATATAAAATAATAAAAAGAAAAAAAAAAAGAAAAAGAAAAAAAGAGAAAAAAATATTGACCTTGAAAAAAAACGATAGTGTGAAAGCCGTCGTTGTAAAAATTCGAGTAAACTGAAATTTACAGATAAGCCCATGAGGTATAATAAGTAAACATCCACAACTCTCGAAATCCTGCAAGATAGGATGATTTTGAATCAGTGAATAGGTATTATCTGACCAAATTCTTGGAAACTACTAGTTTTAGCAGTATTTTGGAGAATCTAAAGCCTTAGCTTGTGTATGGTCAGATCTCACCAGAGCACCTAAGTATAAATTAGCCTTACGACTCTCTAACAGAAACTTAATAACTTCAACTTAAGTTGCATACTGACCTAGGATTTGGGCTGACTTAGTTAATTAAAACTTTGTGTGCTTTTGAAATTATTGCACTTATGCATTGAAATTAGATTTTATAAAAATATAAAATAATCTTTCGACAGCAGTTGTGGGTATCTGAGCCGGAAACCCTCACGAGAACAAAACTCGTCCACTAGGGCCACCTAGGGGTTAAAGCCTTATTGCATACGGTAAAATGCAATCGCGATTCCTGCGAAAGTGAGTTATTTTTTTTATTATTTTGCTTGAGGACTAGCAAAATGTAGGTTGGGGGTGTGATAAGTGCTAAATAATGCATAAATTAATATCTTATTCATAGCACTTATCATTATTTTAATTCACATATTTTTGTAAATTAATTAAAAAATTGGTTACCTTATCATTGCATTTTAATAAATTATTAAAGGTAATTCGAGTTTTACTTTATTACTGATTGAGCTTAATGTATGCAGGTCAAGTCACGCTTAATCAGGTAAAGCCTAAACTACACTGCATCATTTCACAATTTTACATCCTCCAGAGTCGACTCCAAGAACTCTTCTCCCAAAACCAGTGCTTCCCATTAATTCCTGACTCTTCACACGTTCACTTAAATTTCTTCCCACTCGTTCCAACTCTTTTTCCACATGATCCAATTCTCCTATTTTAATAAAATCCCTTCAATTATTTGTTTCTCAGATCTCAAAGCATACCATCTAGTTGCAACGATCCCAAAACCTCATCCCATCTCAGCAATTCATCTTGCATCCACATCATCCAACTCCACGCTTCTCAAACCTATTGTTTTTCCCATGCATTGAACAAGAACAGAGCATCCCCCGAATCGAGTTCATCCCTCCCGTGATCCCACTCCATCTCCCAGCTTTTATCCCTTCCGTATTCCAAATCCCAGCATCCATGCTTCATCCTCCAGAACTCCACCATCAGCGAATCCCTGCATTTTCCTCCCGTGTCCAAATTAAAGCCCCTCAAGGATCCAAACCAATATCCCTCCGGATTACGTTGATCCAGTCTTCATCTCAAGCCGTGGACAACATCCTTCCCAGCTGAATTCAAAGCTCCATCTTTCTCCACGTCCGTTCCAGCTCCTCTGTTTAACGCATTCACAACATCATCCGGATCATTCCGCGTCCGTGATTCAAGGTTCATCTCCCAGCCCGCTCAACCTCAAACGACCACATATCTTCTGCGTTGAAGCCGTTCCAGCTCCCCTGTTCCCAGCATCTTCCTTCTCCCTCGATTCATCCTTATCTTCCCGATTCTTCCGGCACCTCTTCAACCGTGAACAACATCCCCTGCTCCCAGCCAGCAATCTTCTTTCTGATTCCCTGCATCCCAAAACAAAATCCCATCTTCCGGCTTGATCCCAGGGAGTCATCCTCATCCCGTGAGCATCCAAACCCCCCAGCCATCAGCCGAGATCCTTTTCTTTCCCCAATATTCCACGGATCAGCTCCATCCTTGCGAGCTTCACGGCAATCAAACATATCCTCCCCTGTTTCGGAAACAGAACAAAGTCATCTTCCCATTCCGTGGATCACATCCCAGCCAACCAACCATCCTCTTCCGTCGGATTGACCCCAGCAAACTTCGTGAAGAACCTTCATCCCGTTGTGATCCATCTTCATCCAAGATCATCCCAGCATCCCACGTTTGATCCTAGCAGCAATATCCCCTTCAGCCGTACCCACGTCCGCAGCCCCTACCATTCGTGATAGCCTTCAACCACCCATAGATAACTCCCAGCTCATTCCTTCCAAAGCTTCCACGGATCACATCCATCCAAATCCCTGCATCCCAGTCCGCGATTCATCTACATCTTCTCAACATCAGGATAAAGAACCAGCAACCATCCAACGCCCGGATCAGCTCACGTCTTCATCGTTATCGGAACAACTAGAGAGGAAGAGAGAGAGGGATGCTGAGCCTATAAAAGGAGGAGAGTTTCTCCATGGAAGGCATTCCTCCTTCCCCACCGGGGGGCATTCCCTCTTCCCCCACCGGGGGCTGCTCCCACCATCACTTCTCAGAGGCGGAATCCCACATAGTTCACCAGGAGAAGAAGAAGCTTGGGTTCACAGGCCGAATCCCATAGAGCCAGGAGAGAGAAACATTTTGGGTATTTTGGGAATATTTCCCAAAGGAAGAAATAAAGAAGGAAGGACCTGCTGCTGCTGTGCTGCTGCTGGCCACGTCCACCACTGCATGGAAGCCTGAGCTCTTCTCCAGGGCTAGATGCAGCCCTAACAAAGGAACACGGGTTTTATATTTTATTTTATATTCTTGGGGTTGTATGAACTTATTGTTTTCAATGGATATTTTCTTTTGAATCATATTTAATTTCTGTGATTTTAAGTATGATGTTCGTCAACTGTTCTTCATGATCACTAAGTAAATATAAGATAGTCCATGCTTAAGGAAGATGCAGTGTGCTACCACCTTAGATTAGGGTAGACATTTCATGCCAACTGAAGATGGATTATGCTCAATTACTTTTGTGAATTTTTATTTAAATGCTTATTAGGCTTGTAGCCAATTTGCATGTTAATCTAAGAACGAAATAAAATATAAATAACCCTTGTTCCGATGTTAGTGGTGAATTCCTTGCCCTAGGTTCTCCTAAACTGATATCCCTTTAATTGCATTTTCTTTTATTAAATTGCTTAGTTTCACAAATTCATCCTTTTTCAAATATTTTTATTTTTAAAGAAAAACAACTATACCCCAATCCCTGTGGATCGATACCCGTAATCACTATCCTACAGATACGTGCTATTGCGTGGTCTTTAAAGTTGACTATCACTCAGCCTCAGGTATGGGGTCTCCAACCTCTGGTGCATCACCCTCCGGTGCATGTGTCCCTGCTTCTCCACGCACCCACTGCCCGTTCACCTTCTCATAACTCATGCGAACTAGGGACATGCAGTGTAAGTGTCAGTGAATAATAGATGCCCGGAGATCTCTCCCTCCGCAGATATGTCATGCTGCCGGAAAACCAGGGTGAGTGTCATACCATAGGGCAGAAAAACTTTTGATTTGCATATAGCCTCTCTCATCTGCCTAATCATCATAGCTGGGAGGTTCAGGAGAATGCCCTGAATGACGTGCTCCATAATGACCAAATCTCGCTCAGTATATGTGATCAAATCTTCCACTTTTTGGAAACAAAATCCGACCTATGAAGTTGTGCAACAAGCTCATCTCAGCTGATAGAGAGCTAGCTATCACATTTTCGGAGTAGTCAAAATCATCTCTCTCAAAGATCAACTGTAGAGCTCTCAACTTGCTTTTCGGTCTTTCTGGAGTTGCAACCTTCGCAGGGGAGATGAAGCAACTCACTCAAACTTTTTCCGAGACCCTAACCCTTACTCCTCGGACTTTAGACACAAGCCCTCCTGGTCCAACTTTTAGGAAGGCGTAGAACTCACGAACCAAGCCCGGATAGGTCACCAAATCTAGGGAGCAAAGATACTCCCATACTTGCCTTCAGATCCAATCCCCCAAACAGAACCCTTCTTGATCCAAAAATTCGGAGTGGATCCTTCTCCCCGTTTACCGGTCTCCCCGCATATTTTGCAAGGTGTACTGAGGAAGGAGTGGAGGAGGTTCTACACATGTCTCTGCTGAGTTACGCCCCGTTCGATGCGACGTTCGCAGCAGAAGTTCGAACGGAACGTGTTCATCGCATGATGCGCCTCAGATCGTAGAATTCAAAAAATTTTCTGGATTCAAATCCAGAAGATCTTTGAATTCATTAGGAAGGGGAGATTAGGATCTGAGAAAGGTTGATTAAGATTTATAAACTAAAACTAAAATCAGAAAAAATTAATTTGAAGATCTCATCTTCAAAAATTCTGCAGGTGAAGAACACCGCAGCCTGATGATCTATCTAGGTTCCTGTTTGAGCCACACAATTATCCGGCCTCCACAGGTATCCACACGAGGATCTAATCATCTGAGATAGGGTCTTACCGGAATGCTAGCTCCTTGCAAAGACCTCTCATGACTATCATATAGATTAGAAGATAAAAATCTGCAACATACCTCCTTAAAGAAGAACCCTTTCTTCTTCAACCTGCTCGCGATGGAGGAAGAGGAAGGAGGAACCTTGCACGTGGATCTTCCTTGCCTTGCTACCGTGGAAGAAGAGGAGGATGAAAACCCCTTGCTGCCGTGGAGAAGGAGAAAGAAAGAAGAGGAGAAGTGGAGAGGAAAGAGGAGAGAATTAATTCAATAACTTCTTCATGCTACCCTTTTATAGATTGGGTTAGGCTCCTAATCTTATTAGGAGTATGGGACTATAACCTACCCTTGGATTAATGGCCAAGTGTCCCAATCCTTGTGCTCATAGATGCATGACATGTGTCTATTTAATCAAGTTGATTAATTTTCTAATCATATTAGGTTCCTAATCTATTAGGAGAATTAATTGATTTGGGAGCATGCATCCTACGACGCCATGTAGACTTTAAAGTCTGCATAGTGTGA
>NW_024069364.1:0-49791 GCF_009389715.1 Phoenix dactylifera
TCAGCAACTCGTGATGCATCATAAGTCTTCGCACAGGGCACAAAGTGCGACATCTTTGAAAACCTGTCAACAATGACAAAAATAGAATCATGTCCTCGTACCGTCTTGGGCAACCCAAGCACGAAGTCCATGCTGAGGTCCTCCCATGGTGAGCTCGGCAATGGCAGTGGAGAGTAGAGGCCGGCATTGGATTTTGTTTCCTTGGCTAGTTGACAAGTTCGGCAATGCTTGATGATTCGGTGGACATCCTTGCGCAAGGTCGGCCAATAGAACCTGTCCTCCATCATAACGACGGTCTTGTCACGCCCGAAGTGACCAGCAAGACCTCCCCCATGAACCTCCCGGATTATGTGGTCGCGAAGAGAGGTTTCTGGAATACATAGGCGTGTGCCACGGAAGAGAAAGCCGTCATGGATCGAAAAATCAGAATGCTGCCGATGACTCTCTGCTGAAATTTCGGTGTAGATAGGCTGAAAATATGCATCAGTAGAATATAGAATTTTCAGATCATTGAAGCCCGTTACTTCTGCATTCAAGAGGGTGAGAACATGTGTCTTCCGGCTAAGGGCATCAGCGACTCGATTTTCTGCACCCGGCCTATGCTTCAATACAAAAGTAAATTGCCGCAGCACATCCACCCATCTCGCATGTCGCGCACTTAGCTTCTTTTGTGAATTGATGTACTTTAAAGAGTCATGGTCGGTGTACATGACAAACTCTCGATGTAGAAGATAATGCTTCCAATGTTTAAGAGTTTGAACTATAGCATAAAACTCAATATCATAAGTGGAATACCTTCGCTTGGCGTCGTTGAGCTTTTCGCTGTAGAAGGCGACGGGATGACCTTCTTGGCTCAGAACTCCACCAATCCCAATGTGAGAAGCATCACAAGCGACTTCGAAGAGCTGATCAAAGTCTGGAAGTCGAAGAATTGGGGCTTGGGTTAGACGTTCCTTGATGTCTTCAAAGGCTCTAGTGGCGGCCGGCATCCAACGGAAATTTTCAGCCTTCATACAATTGGTGATTGGTGCTACTATGCTGCTGAAATTTCTTATGAACCGGCGGTAGAAGGAAGCCAAGCCATGGAAGCTCCTCACCTCATGAATGTTACTTGTTGTCGGCCACTCCCGAATGGCATGAACTTTCTCCGGATCCGCTGCAACACCTTGATCTGAAATTATGAAACCAAGGAATGGTACTTGTGATTCAGCAAAGAAGCACTTCTTTAGGTTAATATAAAGTTTTTCTGATCGAAATGTAAGAAGCACTCGGCGAAGATGTCGCTAATGCTCCACATGGCTATGACTGAAAATCAATATGTCATCAAAATAAACAACCACAAAGCGCCCAATGTACGGTTTCAGCACTTGATTCATAACCCGCATGAAAGTACTTGGCGCATTGGAGAGACCAAACGGTATAACCATCCATTCATAGAGGCCATCCTTGGTCTTAAATGCCGTCTTCCACTCATCCCCAAGTCTGATTCTGATCTGGTGGTAGCCACTTCGAAGGTCCAACTTGGAGAAGATGGTGGCTCCATGCAACAAATCCAGCATGTCGTCAAGCCGCGAGATCGGAAAACGGTACTTCACTATAATCTTGTTGATTGCTCTGCTGTCCACGCACATCCTTCATGAACCATCCTTCTTGGGAGTAAGTAGAGCTGGGACGGCACATGGACTGAGGCTCTCTCGGATGAATCCCTTGTCCAAAAGTTCTTGGACTTGGCGATGAAGCTCCTCATGTTCTCTCGGATTCAGCCGGTATGCGGGAAGATTCGGTAAGCTTGAACCGGGCACCAAATCTATGGCATGTTGGATGTCCCTCATCGGTGGAAGCTCCTTGGGAAGGTCCTCAGGGGTTACATCAGAAAAATCATCCAATATAGACTTGAAATCAAGAGGAACAACTTCTGAAATTTCAGCCCCAACTTCCCTAGACACTAGTGCATACATGACTCCAATCTCTCGGCTACAAGCTTCAAACTTTCTCATGGTTAGAACCCGTTGGATTATCAGATTTTCAGAGGTAAAATCAGTGATCCGAAGGGGCTTTAACACAACTCTTTTGTTGGCACAATATAGAGAATAACAATTGGATCGACCATCATACTCGACACTACGATCATACAACCAAGGTCTTCCTAGAAGAAGATGGCACGCCTTCATGGGCAGAACATCGCACCATACTTCATCTCGGAAGTCCTTACCAAGTGAAAAACTGATCAAGCATCTTTGTTTAACAGGGATGGAAGAGTCTTCAATCCAACTTACCCGATACGGCTTTGGATGCGGTACCGGTTTCAGATTCAGCTTTTTCAGCACTTCTGAAAAGGGCGAGGGCTTTTGCTTTATGGTGGTGGTTTGTATGATTGGTGCAAGATTGAAGTGCTTTAGGACCTCGAAAATGGGTTCGAGTTGTACACCGGAAAGGGCGCGGAACGGGGGGAGTGGGTGTCTCTCTCCGTCGCTATCGGGAGAAAAGGAGAGGTGGTTAGTGCTATTGCACCGTTAAGTAATTACAGCTGCAGTGCCACATGCCACAGTAACGCCGTTGTACTTGTTTTTATTGAACTTAATTAAAAAAGATATTCCACTAACTGAATAGCAGTCATTATTTAAAATTTTATTACTTAAAAATAATAAAATGAGTGATGTTCATGCAGCTTCCATTGTCAATGATGAGGTTTAGAGACTTGTTGGCATGCTCGACGCGAGTGTGGAAGATATTGGTGCGCCTCCAATCTTCCTCCACGTTCTCCTCCTGCTTGCAACCCGTAAGAACCCGCCGCACGACGCACACAGGTAGATCTGAAGCTTCTAGCTCCACTGCAGGGGCTTCTTCATCATGTTTTTCGTTTTCTTCATTTCCCTCTTCATCAGTGGGCTGAGAGGGAGGAGTGACTTCAGAGGGTCCTATGATCTCATCCTCTTCACATACCAATGCAAATCGTTGGTCTTGGGTAGGACAAACAACGGCGAAATGGCCTCGCCCGCCGCACTTGTAGCATTCAACAGGATTCTTCCCTTGCGGTGTGGATTGTGGCATAGGACCTTTACCCTTTTCATTAGCCCTTGGAGCACCCCTTTCCTGATATGTGCTTCTATTTACAGAGGTTTCAGATCGGAAAGCAGGGGCGTTACCTCAAGGAAATGGAACTCCTCGATTGGTGCTGAGCTCGGAAAATCGTCGTGCAACCGGTGCTTGCGCAGGGCGTCTTTGTCGTAGCTGCGATTCAACTCGAATGGCAAGTTGGTATGCCTCCTCTAGGCTGAAGATGCGCATCATCATTAGCTCCCTCTTGAGGTCATCCTTCAGCCCGGATCGGTACCGAGTTAGGGACTGTCGATCCGTCTCCGTGAGGTTGCTGCGGATCATCAACTCATGGAATCAGGCCATATACTCCTCTACGGAAGAGCTTTCTTGACGAAGTTTCAGAAGTTCTTCGAAGAGTGTCTCCTCATAATCAAGGAGAAGAAACTTTTCCTTCAAACGAAGTTTCATCTTCTCCCAATCATTGATAGGGGGCTGTCGGAGTCGATGAAGCTTCTCTTCAACGCTATGCCACCATATGCGTGCTTGGCCCTTGAGCTTCATCTTCACTGATGACCCAAAAATTGATTTAAAGATTGATTTTGATGATCACAAAACCTTGAAGTATAAATAATAATGTGTGTGTTGCAAGAAGAAAAATAATTTATTTTGCAAGGAACATAGCAAGTTGGATAAACACAAGAAGGCCTCAAAAGCTCTCAAGAAGAGTTGGAAGAAAGCTACACTTCATTGGCCCAAGTTTCAAGTTCAAAGGATTCAAGTTGGAGGAGCAAATTCAAAGAAAAATTTAAAAGAATAGTCCTCGAGTCGACTCCTGAAAGTTTAGAGTCGACTCTGGCACTCTGGAGTTTCAAGAAACAGTGCTCGAGTCGACTCCGATACTCTACGAGTCGACTCCGACTGAGAACAAACAAAAAGACAGAAAGTTGATTTTCAGCGCTACAGTGCTCGAGTCGACTCCTACTTCAGTGCTACAGTGCGGAGTCGACTCCCAGCTACAGTGCCGACAGACTACTATTCACAAGTGACTCCTGTTTCAGCCGAGTCGACTCCTACTTCAGCCGAGTCGACTCCAGCACGCTGGGAGGCATAACGGCTAGTTTTTTCTTGATTCCAACGGCTCTATTTTTGTCTCTAACGGCTAGATTTTTATTTCCACTCCCTCTAAAGCTATAAAATCAAGAGGAGAGCTAGGGAAGAAGTGATGGAAGTGGGAGAAAATACTTAGGAAAGAGATCTCAAAGAAAAATCTCCCAAAAGCACAAAAGGGCCATTCAAAGCAAAATAGAGAGAAGAAGAGAATCCGAGTGAATCCCAAAGCTTCCTCTCCAACTGTGTGCTGTCTCAGTGATCCTCTACCTCGTGCGAAATCAGAAGAGGGTCAAGTAAAGAAGAAGCCGAGTTTCCTCATCTACACAACTTGTTTGAGGGCTTCTCTTTACTCTATTTGTTTATATTGTTATATTTGCTTGTTTAAGAAGCTTTGATTTGTTTTAAATTCTTGTTCTAATATCTTGTAACTTGATTCAATCAAGGGATTGAATCAAGGGGTTAAGGTTTGTTGATGAGCCGAAGGGAAAACCAACGTTGTAAGGTTGTGGTTGGTGAGCCTTTGGGAAAACCAACTGGGTTGATTGTGAACCCGAAAAACAATCGTTGTAAGGTTGTGGTTGGTGAGCCTTTGGGAAAACCAACTGGGTTTGATTGTGAACCCGAAAAAACAATCGGTTGGTTCTAGTCGGTGAGCCTGTGAAAACCGACCGAGTTCGTTGTGATCTCGCAAAACAAGAAGTTGGGTTGTGAGCTTGTAAAACAACCGGCTGTAATCTGAGGGATTATAGTGAAATTCCCAAGAGGTCTTGGGAGTGGATGTAGGTGCTGGGGTGCACCGAACCACTATACATCTTTGTGTTTGTGATGCCTTATCTCTTGTATTTCATGCCTTACATTCATACTTGATTGTGTAATATCTCTAGCTTTGTTTTCTATAGAGTTCTAAGTGATTGTTTAGAATTTGCTTAGCTTCCTCTCCATTCTTACCATACACATAGATTAAAATTGATAATACAACTATAAGTTAATTTTAGATCAATCGCACCCTAAAGCCATAGTATAATTGCTCTAGCTTAATTTTCCACTACTTTACTTGTAATTGCCTAGAGCTTAAATAAATAACATCTTATCATTCCGCTGCATTCAATTCAAAGTAAAAATTAGGTAACATAATTTTTAGAAAATCCAATTCACCCCCCCCTCTTGGGTTGTCACCTTGGGCAACAAGTGGTATCAGAGCAGGTGCTCTTCTATTAATTATAGTCTTAACCGACTAGAGCTAAAGATTATGACAACCCCACATAATACATTATTTGCCGAGGGACTTTCCATAAACAGACCTCCACCTTTTGATGGAACTTACTATATTCAATGGAAAGCTAGAATGAAAATTTCTGTTCAATCACAAAACTATAAAATATGGAATATCATTATAAATGGCCCTCACACACTCTCTCAAGCTGTCAATGAAAAAGACCTAGCACAATTGAATGCTAATGCTATGAACATTCTATATTGTGCTATCCATGAATCTATATTTCATAAGATTTCTGCATGCTTATCTGCTAAAGAAATCTGGGATACTTTAAGAAATATTTATGATAAATCTCAGATTAGCTCACATGTACTTCAATTGCATACTAACAATCAGACTGCAGAATCTTCCACATTAGCCGAGTCGACTCCTAGAGAAAAACAGTCTGAAAGGCAGAGACTCAGTCTTGGAGATCCTGTGAACGAGTCGACTCCAAGTATTTCAGAGTCGACTCCCAAGTTAGCCGAGTCGACTCCAACAAGGCCCGAGTCGACTCCGAGGCAGAATAGTTCAAAAGACAGAGAATCATCTTTTAGGCCTCTGAGAGCGAGACGTCTCTCGAAGATCTCGAGTCGACTCTCAAGTCAGTCGAGTCGACTCCAAGTAAACCCGAGTCGACTCGAGGAAGAAAGAACAACAAAAAAATTCAAAAGCTTCCTAAAGACAAAGAAGAAGAGGAAGCTAGATGAAAGAAAGAAAGAGATAAAAAGGAAGAAAGCCTTGACCAAGGAAGAGTCAAACAAGAAAATGAAAGCTAGGAGCAACAATGATGATATTAGCTCCAAAGAACTACAAGAGGTAACTAACTTGTGCTTCATAGCACAAGAAGATAAGGTAAAATCTGAATCTACCTTTATATCAAATGATTCTCAAAAAGAATTCCCTTATGATGAAGTATTAAATGCTTTCATGATTTGTATGGTGAATGTAGAAAATTAGCTATAAAGAATAAAAATCTTAAGAAACTAAATCTGAAAATTTCAAAAGAAAGAAATTCTAGTGATGAAATACAAGATAAACTAAATTCTGAAAATGAAAGCTTAAGGTTAAATTTAGAACAATTGATTCAAAAAAATCAGAGTTTAATTAAAGAAAATCAAAACTTAAGTAAAGAAATTAACCAATTAAAATCTTTTATTAACAAATTCACTGTAAGTTCAGAAAGATTAAAAATGATGTTTGAAAGCCAATATGTTGCTTATGATAAATCAAAACTTGGCTTGACTCCTTTACTTAACAATAAATCTCTAGAGAAAAAGGTTATCAATTCACCAAGCAAACCATTAAATAAGATAACTTATTTCAAACATGAAAAGAATGGGCATAACAACTTTACCTATCGTTCTAACATAATTAAATCAAGTAGTAAAGTTATTACAATAAAACAAATTTAGGTTCCAAAAGGAACCATATGTCCTAACTCTCAAGGACCCAAGCAAGCTTGGGTACCTAAAATGAAAATATGAGGATGTAGATGTAGGTGTGCCAAGATACCCATGGAACAAATAGAACTTTCATACAAATGGGTGTTCTAGACACACGTCAAAAAAATGAAACTTAAAATATACTTATGAAAAGTAATTAAAAAATAATAATAATGAAATCAGTAACCCTTGCATCTCATCATTATTTTTGCTTTAGTATTTGATTAAAATATGAATTGCAAGTATTGATCAATTTTGTGATATAGAAAATATTTTTGGAAATATAATCAAATCACTTCATTTTATAGTATACTTTACTCACTATTGGATAAGTTGCTAAATGATTAATCAATTTATTAAGAATAACTCTATGAATTCTCTATATGCTTGATTGAGAGTTTTTATCCATGGCATTATTGTTTATCGATCATAGATATGAAAATGTGTACTTGGTATACCTTTGAATATATGCACTATGAATACCAAGATTAAAGAAACCATCTTTGGCATATAAAATCAACTCATGCTAGTATGTACTTAATCTCAAAAGACCTTGCCATTGGCTTACTTAGAGTATCTTCTGAAAGGTCAAAGTTTACTATGCATGTTAACTAAGGAAACAAACAAAAATTAATTTCTAAATCTAAAGATGTTGTTTCCATTACTAAGTTTTCAAAAGCTTACATTAGTTTTGTTCTTGACACTCAAATTGAAATATTTTCTACATTGGCACAAACTCCCAAAAAGGGTTCAAATGAAAAAGGTTTGCAAACTATGAAAATAAAGAAGTATCATGGCATAGTTTTGAAAACCAATTTTGTATTAAGTTGTGCACAGAAAATAATATTGAATACAATTGTTTCTGCACCAAGAACACCATAAGTAAAATAGGATTAATAGAATCCTTGAAGAAATGAAAAAGGCAATGTTGTATGATAGTCATCTACTTAAATGATTTTTTTTTAAAAAGCTATCATCATTGCTTGTCATATATATGGTTTCTATTAGATCTATTTTTTGATGAAAACTCCATTTGATCTTCTGAAAAATAAAAAATGATCTATTGTAACACCCTGAACCAGGGTTAGGGTAGCTTAAGTAATTTTTACCAGTTATGAAGCATCTTCATGATTTTAACCTAGTTTATTATGAGCATCTGAATGCACATGAAAGGTGAGGGAATATCAAAATTTTATGATGTAAATTGGATGGAAACTTTCCAGGAAGTTTGATTCAAAATCATTTCAAAAATGTCGGGATTTCAGCTGTTACAGAAAATTTTACGGTTCCACAGATTGAGAGTGCAATAACTCTGGATATAGTCCATGAATCTAAGTAAAATTTTAAACACCTAATATACATTGAGTAGGGTATTTACTGTTGAAATTTCAGCTCAAATGGATTAGCCTACAGCCTGGAACAAAGCAAGTTAGGTGAGTCCCTCGGAAGCCTGTCATTACAGAAAACTGCAGACCTAGATTTGTCCAAAATTTCTATAAAAAGTAGGAAGCATGACGTGGCCTAAAACCTAGTTTTTAAAACCCCTGGGAACCACTCTTTTGACACGTTAGGTGTCTGGGAAGCTAACGTGTCAAAAGGGGGGGTGTCTAGCATGTTTCAGCAGGCAGCAACTTGTGCTGCTGCTGTTCAACCGTTAGGAGTTCAGTGGTTGGTTGTAGGTGCCAGCCCAAATCAGGCCAGGAAAAGCTCCAGGGAGGGAGAGAGGAAGCTAGGGAAGAGAGAGAGCTACTTGGGGAATCCAAATAATTTGTGGAAGAAGGTTTAAAGTAAAGAGGAAGAGCAACTTGCTGTTGGGCTGCAGAACAGAAATACAGAAATTTTTGGTGCACCCAGGCTTCCTAGCAAATTTCAGGTGAATTTTCCAAACTTTTAGTGATTCTAATTGTAGTCCCACGTAGGAGGGTGATAAAAGAAGATTTTAGTTATTCTAGATGAATTTTTAGGTATGAAAAAGGAATTGAACTATGCTTCCGAAGTTGTTGAAAGCAGTCTGAAATTCTGCAGAAAGAAGCGATGGGATTTCTTTGTGTTTTAGGTGATTAAATTGTTATTTAAAGCTGAAAGTTTGTAGGTTGTGTTAGGGATTTCCTAGTCCTAACACAGAGCCTAATAGGTGGAATTGATTGTTAAGAACCTCCGGGAGTTAAGAGGTTTAATTGGCTCGAAAACAGAACAAACAAGCTGAAAACAGGGGAATTGAATTCTGATTTATTTTTGGTGTTAAGTAGTTGTTTGGCAGCTGAAAATTTATAGATGATATAGAAGGTTTTCTAGTCCTAACCCAGGGTATCAAAGAGGGAGATAAAAGCTTGGAAACCTTTGAGAATTGAGAGGTTTTATTTATCCTAAAATAAGACAAGCAAGGTAAAAAAATCAGAAAGTTAAGATGAGGGTGTTGGATTTCTTTTTGGAACATGCATAATCATGTTGCATCATATAGGTTATAATTTTGATTGACTCTTTTAATTATTTAGGAGGAGAAGAGAGTCCCGGAAGTGTGCCGGGAGTATCAAGCACTAGGGTGGTGCGTTAGCCATCACAAGGTGAGTGGTTTTCTTCTTAACCATGGTAGTTTATTTTGTAATTCCAGAGAAATGAATGATGTCTCCAAATTCAGAATGAATATGCTAAAGAATGAAAATAAGAAGTATTAATTCTCATGATTAAATTGCTTTCTATCAGTGGATAAATGATCTGATTTGGAAAATATATGCTATGCTTGAAAATACTTTAAATTCATGTTTGTTGATTCATAAGTTTATGAACTTGTTTGGGAATGGATTAACCCAAAGTGACTGAACCACTTAAAACCCCTTATCACGGCCAAGAGAGTCATTTTAGTTTGACACCAAGCTATTCTGGAGTTGACCCCTATACTCTAGAGTCGACTCCAACCTTGTTACAGTAACTAATATTTGCACTTTTACCTTGGATACATCACATCAGAGTTTATGATATGTGCCCAATAGGGCAGAGATGGGACGCCGGGAGGGCGTAGCTATGATATGTGCCCAGTAGGGCAGAAATGGGACGCCGGGAGGGCGTAGTATGATATGTGCTAGTGGGGCAGAATTGGGACGCCGGGAGGGCGTAGTAGTAGCACCATGCATAGGACTGTCGAGCTACTCATGAGAATGGTGCCTCATGCGAGTGGCCGGCAGTAGGGCTCGCGGGAGCCATGATTTTCAATATTTAAGCTATGTATACATATGACTGAGCAACAAATGTATTATTTTTAAGCATAATGATTTCAGAACCTATGTGAATGTTCAATGTATCAAATTCTTCAAGGAAGGAAAGTGGACTCTACGGTCCAGAAAAAAAAAAAAAAGGACTTGAGCAAGGCGATTTTATTAATGCTTTATTTTAAAGCAATAGCTTTATTTCCTGCTAGTTGTAGTACTATTGGCAAATAGCAGATTTCTTATGTGGTTGAAACTAAGTGCTTTAAGATCAAATGCAAATGTTTCATATGTGGCATAAACACGTTACATTTGATGTATGTAAGTATCACAGCTGAAACCTCATATCTCCTCATGATTAACAGATTGTCCACTCACTGGGACTTAGGTCTCATCCCTCTCTTTTTCTGTAAATTCTTGCAGATCGGCAGAGTCATAACATTATAAAAGTACCGCATCAGCATCATCCTAGAAGTTTGTCATAGAAGGTTGGCCATGCCCCTCTGAGTGAAAGGAAAAAACCTTTGTATTATGCATATAGTTGGGGTGTGAATGTAAACTAACTTGAGACAGATGTAAAGTTTGTTATATTTTGAGCTATGTATAGTAGACTTTAAGTTATCAATGAAAGCTTGGGTTGCTTTTAGTTATGATTAAAGTGAGTTAAATAAATTAAACTGACAGGTTTAGGATGTATTGATTTTATTGGTTGGTTGGATATAGTAATTGACAGATTTTTAATAGTAACTTGTGAAGCGCGGCACAAGCTGCTAATAGAAACTCTGCTCGGTACTGTACCCGACTAACCTACTGTGGGAGGGGATCCCACAGCGGTTGGTATCAGAGCAAAGGGATTAGATTGCATGGGCATATGCATAATAAAGTTATTTTCAGTCGGTCTGATCATTTCCATTTTTGTGATGTAGGGAGATGGTACAGACAAGATTAGGTTCTGGTGGAGAACGACCACCAGTCAGAAGTAGAGGTCGGGGTAGACCAAGAAAAGTTGATAGGGATGGCCAATCTGATAGGACTTCACCCAGTGTTTCATCTTCTGCCCCAAGAGTGGAGGCAGAGGTATCACCAGCTCATGAGCATGTGCATGATTCTCCACCTAATGTACCAACACAGTCACATATTCCTGGGTTATCAGATTTGATAGGAGTACTTACTCAAGCTATCACAGTTGCTGTAGCATCTACTCCTAATTTTCAGCCTAGTGGTGCTGAGGTAGAAAAGAGTTATGAGAGGGCTATAAAGTTAGGGGCAACAGAATTTTAGGGTACTACTGACCCAATACAAGCAGAAAATTGGTTTCAAAAGTTGGAAAGGGTGTTCACATTAATGAAAAGTACTGATGAACAGAAGTTGAGTGTTGCCACCTTTCTGTTAGAGGGCCGGGCCCGAAATTGGTGGAGGTCATATGTTGAAAGGCAGTCGCAGGAATCTGTAATTTCTTGGACTGATTTCAGAAGAGAATTTTATCAGCAGTATTACTCCACTGTGTACCGAGACCAGAAGAGAAGGGAATTTCTGAATTTGACCCAAGAGAATATGACTGTAGCTGATTATGAAGCAAGGTTTAGTGAATTGTCTCAGTTTGCTTCCGCTTTTGTAGCGGAAGAAAAAGAAAAGTGTAGATTTTTCCAAGATGGATTGAGGCTTGATATCAGGGCCAAAACAAGAATGCATGATTATAATAATTTCTCAGAATTGATAGGAGGGGCTATCAGAGCAGAAGAGATTGAAAGGGAGTTTTATGGGCGGAGGCAGGAGAGGTTCAAGAGGAGTGCACAAAGTCTATCCTTGGGTGGAGGGAGTCATCAGCCACCAAGGAAGACTTTTGTGGTTGGGCAGCCTAATCAAAATTTTAGGATGCCAGGAGAGTCAAGTAGAGATTCATTTGCTTTTACTAGTCCTGTACCAAGGAGACCAGAACAAAGAGTTGTACCACAGCCAGCAGAAAGTAGAGTTAATGGAAGAAGGGAGAATCAGGGTAGCTCTAATAGGGGAGTTAGCCCAGTAACTACCTCAGTCAGTCAGATTCCTCAGTGTAGGACTTGTGGGAAGTTACACCGTGGAAGGTGTAGAGAGGGGTTCCAGGGATGTTTCCGGTGTGGCCAAATGGGCCATCGGAAAAGAGATTGCCCTAGGAATGTTCAAGATAGTGGTCCTCCACCAAGGTCTTTTGTCTCACGGGGACTTCCAGTGAAGGGCAGTAATTATAATGCTAGTACACCATCAAATAGAGTGGAGACTAGCATGAGTAGGTAGGACACTGTGCCAGGCCAATCAAGAGCTGAGGCCAGAGTGTTTGCCATGACAAAACAAGAGGCTCAGGCTACTCCTGATGTGGTGACAGGTACATTATCTATATTTGATCATGATGCATATGTATTGATTGACCCTGGGTCTACACATTCATATCTGTCACCAGCGTTTGCTATGCATACTAATAAAAATTTGAGTCTATTAGACTGTAGTCTGATGGTGTCTATACCAGTGGGGAAGCCATTTAAAGTAGAGCATGTGTACCAAAATTGTTCGGAAGGGTAGGTGAACATGAGTTGGTAGCAGACTTGATACCTTTAGATATACATGATTTTGATGCTATTTTGGGTTTGGATTGGTTAGCCGCACATCGAGCCAAAGTAGATTGCTTTAGGAAGGAAGTAAACTTTCACATGTTAGATGGCAGGGAGATATATTTTTCAGGTGAACGCCGAGTGCTTCCCTCATGTATTATTTCAGCTTTAGTGGCAAACAAATCCCTTAGAAAAGGGTATGGTGCATATCTAGCCTATGTGGTGAATACAGAGGCTGGTAAGCCGAACTTAGCAGATATTCCAGTGGTTTGTGAGTACCCAGACATTTTTCCAGAAGAACTTCCGAGGTTGCCACCAGATAGGGCAGTAGAGTTTGGTATTGATCTGATTCCAGATACCAGACCTATATCCAGGGCACCTTATAGAATGGCTCCAGTTGAATTAAGGGAGCTTAAGACTCAGTTGCAAGAATTGCTTGATAAAGGTTTTATTAAACCAAGTATTTCACCTTGGGGAGCCCCGGTATTGTTTGTTAAAAAGAAAGATGGTACTATGAGGTTGTGTATTGATTATAGACAGATTAATAAGGTAACCATCCGAAATAATTATCCATTGCCTCGTATAGATGATTTGTTTGATCAGCTCCAAGGAGCTAGAGTATTTTCAAAGATAGATCTCAGATCAGGATATCATCAGCTTAAGATTAAAAATGAGGATGTATCAAAGACAGCTTTTAGGACCCGGTATGGTCACTATGAGTTTCTAGTGATGCCGTTTGGTCTAACAAATGCTCCAGCAGCTTTTATGAGTTTGATGAATCAAGTATTTCAGCAGTACTTGGATAAATTTGTGATTGTGTTTATTGATGATATATTAGTATACTCCCAAAATGAAGTAGAACACAGAGAACACTTGAGGACTGTGTTGCAGGTGCTTCGAGAGAAACAATTGTATGCTAAGTTGAGTAAAAGTGAGTTTTGGCTGGATAAAGTGGGGTTCCTTGGTCATGTGATTTCAGCAGAGGGTGTATTGGTGGATCCACAGAAAGTGGATGCCATTGTGAACTGGGAATCACCCACTAGTCAGACAGAGGTAAGAAGTTTTCTGGGTTTAGCCGGTTACTACCGAAGATTTATTAAGAACTTTTCAATCATTGCCTCCCCAATGACCAAACTGCTTAGGAAGAATATAAAATTTGAATGGACTGCTGAATGTCAGAAAAGCATGGATGAATTAAAGAGTAGGCTGACCACTGCTCCTGTGCTTACCGTGCCTTCTGGTGAAGGAGGTTATGTGGTTTACAGTGATGCTTCCCGCAAAGGGTTGGGGTGTGTGTTGATGCAACAAGGAAAGGTAATTGCATATATTTCCCGACAACTTAGACCCCATGAATTGAATTACCCTACACATGATTTGGAACTTGCTGCAGTGGTATTTGCTCTCAAAGTGTGGAGACACTATTTGTATGGGGAAAAATGTCAGATATTCACAGATCACAAAAGTTTAAAGTATGTGCTAACCCAAAAAGAGCTAAATTTGAGACAGCGAAGGTGGGTAGAGCTTATTAAAGACTATGATTGCACAATTGAGTATCATCCTGGAAAGGCTAATGTAGTGGCAGATGCATTAAGCCGGAAGTCTACAGCCACCTTATCTCATATTAAGACTGTGTATTTGCCATTATTGACAGAATTGAGGATGTTGGGTGCTGAGTTATCAGTGGGAGATTCTAAAACCTTATTGGCTAGTTTTCAGGTTAGACCTACATTGGTGAATGAAATACATACAGCTCAGACTCAGGATTCACAATTGGTAAAAATTTTTGATGCTGTTCGGAATGGATCTCGAACAGATTTTATAATCAAAGAAAATGGTATTTTGATGTATGGGAACCGTGTTTGTGTTCCAGGGATCGGTAATCTTAGAAAGCAAATAATGGAGGAAGCTCATAGCTTGGCTTATGCTATGCATCCAGGAAGTACTAAGATGTATTGAACCATTAAGCAAAGTTATTGGTGGAATGGTATGAAAAGAGAAATAGCTGAATATGTATCTAAATGCCTGGTATGCCAACAGATTAAAGCAGAACATCAAAGTCCAGCTGGAAAATTGCAGCCACTACCTATCCCAGAATGGAAGTGGGAACATATTACAATGGATTTTGTTTTGGGTTTTCCAAAAACAAGTAAAGGTAATGATGCAATTTGGGTGATAGTTGATAGATTAACTAAATCAGCTCATTTCCTGCCTATCAAGATAACATTTGCACTAGATAGATTAGCAAAGCTGTATGTGGATGAAATCATTTGTAGACATGGGGTTCCTATTTCAATTGTGTCAGATAGAGATCCTAGATTTACTTCACGATTTTGGCCAAGTTTACAAAGAGCCTTGGGCACCAGGTTGAATTTTAGTACTGCATTTCATCCGCAGTCTGATGGACAGTCTGAAAGAACTATTCAAACTTTAGAAGATATGCTACGGGCTTGTGTGATAGAATTTTCGGGTAGTTGGGATGAATACCTACCATTAATGGAGTTTGCATACAATAACAGTTATCATTCCAGTATAGGCATCGCACCTTATGAGGCCCTTTATGGTAGAAAGTGCAGAACTCCAGTATGTTGGGATGAAGAGGGAGAAAGGAAATTGTTGGGCCCAGAAATAGTACAGATCACCTCAGATCAGATAAAATTGATTAAAGAAAGATTGAAGGTAGCCCAAGATAGACAGAAAAGTTATGCAGATCCAAAACGTAAAGATGTACATTTCAGTGTAGGAGATAAAGTTTTTCTCAAAGTTTCCCCTTGGAAGGGTATACTGAGGTTTGGAAAGAAAGGAAAATTAAACCCAAGGTATATCGGGCCATATGAAATAATAGAATGCATTGGGCCAGTAGCGTATCGCTTGATACTACCACCAGAACTCTCCCAGATACATAATGTGTTTCACATTTCAATGTTGAGGAAATATATTTCAGATCCCTCTCATATTTTGCGGACTGAACCAGTTGAATTAAAAAGAGATTTATCTTATCCAGAGAAGCCAGTGCAGATTCTGAGTAGGGAAGTGAAACAGTTGCGCAATAGAGTTATACCCCTAGTTAAAGTGCTTTGGCAGAATCAAAATGCAGAAGAGGCTACTTGGGAAAGAGAAGATCAAATGAGAAGAAAATATCCATATCTATTCCAGATTTCAGGTAACTAAATTTCGAGGACGAAATTTTTTTTTGTGGGGAAGAAAATGTAACACCCTGAACCAGGGTTAGGGTAGCTTAAGTAATTTTTACCAGTTATGAAGCATCTTCATGATTTTAACCTAGTTTATTATGAGCATCTGAATGCACATGAAAGGTGAGGGAATATCAAAATTTTATGATGTAAATTGGATGGAAACTTTTCAGGAAGTTTGATTCAAAATCATTTCAAAAATGTCGGGATTTCAGCTGTTACAGAAAATTTTACGGTTCCACAGATTGAGAGTGCAATAACTCTGGATATAGTCCATGAATCTAAGTAAAATTTTAAACACATAATATACATTGAGTAGGGGATTTACTGTTGAAATTTCAGCTCAAATGGATTAGCCTACAGCCTGGAACAAAGCAAGTTAGGTGAGTCCCTCGGAAGCCTGTCATTACAGAAAACTGCAGACCTAGATTTGTCCAAAATTTCTATAAAAAGTAGGAAGCATGACGTGGCCTAAAACCTAGTTTTTAAAACCCCTGGGAACCACTCTTTTGACACGTTAGGTGTCTGGGAAGCTAACGTGTCAAAAGGGGGGGTGTCTAGCATGTTTCAGCAGGCAGCAACTTGTGCTGCTGCTGTTCAACCGTTAGGAGTTCAGTGGTTGGTTGTAGGTGCCAGCCCAAATCAGGCCAGGAAAAGCTCCAGGGAGGGAGAGAGGAAGCTAGGGAAGAGAGAGAGCTACTTGGGGAATCCAAATAATTTGTGGAAGAAGGTTTAAAGTAAAGAGGAAGAGCAACTTGCTGTTGGGCTGCAGAACAGAAATACAGAAATTTTTGGTGCACCCAGGCTTCCTAGCAAATTTCAGGTGAATTTTCCAAACTTTTAGTGATTCTAATTGTAGTCCCACGTAGGAGGGTGATAAAAGAAGATTTTAGTTATTCTAGATGAATTTTTAGGTATGAAAAAGGAATTGAACTATGCTTCCGAAGTTGTTGAAAGCAGTCTGAAATTCTGCAGAAAGAAGCGATGGGATTTCTTTGTGTTTTAGGTGATTAAATTGTTATTTAAAGCTGAAAGTTTGTAGGTTGTGTTAGGGATTTCCTAGTCCTAACACAGAGCCTAATAGGTGGAATTGATTGTTAAGAACCTCCGGGAGTTAAGAGGTTTAATTGGCTCGAAAACAGAACAAACAAGCTGAAAACAGGGGAATTGAATTCTGATTTATTTTTGGTGTTAAGTAGTTGTTTGGCAGCTGAAAATTTATAGATGATATAGAAGGTTTTCTAGTCCTAACCCAGGGTATCAAAGAGGGAGATAAAAGCTTGGAAACCTTTGAGAATTGAGAGGTTTTATTTATCCTAAAATAAGACAAGCAAGGTAAAAAAATCAGAAAGTTAAGATGAGGGTGTTGGATTTCTTTTTGGAACATGCATAATCATGTTGCATCATATAGGTTATAATTTTGATTGACTCTTTTAATTATTTAGGAGGAGAAGAGAGTTCCGGAAGTGTGCCGGGAGTATCAAGCACTAGGGTGGTGCATTAGCCATCACAAGGTGAGTGGTTTTCTTCTTAACCATGGTAGTTTATTTTGTAATTCCAGAGAAATGAATGATGTCTCCAAATTCAGAATGAATATGCTAAAGAATGAAAATAAGAAGTATTAATTCTCATGATTAAATTGCTTTCTATCAGTGGATAAATGATCTGATTTGGAAAATATATGCTATGCTTGAAAATACTTTAAATTCATGTTTGTTGATTCATAAGTTTATGAACTTGTTTGGGAATGGATTAACCCAAAGTGACTGAACCACTTAAAACCCCTTATCACGGCCAAGAGAGTCATTTTAGTTTGACACCAAGCTATTCTGGAGTTGACCCCTTGTTAGAAGTATGCCCTAGAAGCCAATTTGGCTGACGCATTATTTTATTCTGGGACATAAATTTGTACTTGACCTAATAATGAATTTATTAGAATGGGCATTCTTTTCATTCATGTTCTTATGTGTCCATGAATCGTCCAAGAAATTAATAAGATGATGACGCATATTCTCAAGAGTTGAGAATTTGAGGCATGTGTCATTGGTGATTAATTTCTGAATTGCTCCTGATCGATGGATCATCACGAGGACGGTGATCGATCCGCTGAGATTAGTGCACAGATCGCTTTCTTTGATGGACGAGTCTTGAGTCCACAGTGTGGCGACACTGGAGCAATTGTGCAAGTGCTTGTTAGAGAACAAGGGTACTGAGCGTGACCATAGCAAGTAGTCACTTGGATGTCTATCCACTCGTCAGTGACTTACTTGATGCTGTAGTTGTATGACTGGTCCTTTGACCTGCGATGCCTCGGCTATTCACAGTGAGGTTGCTGTAGTTTGACGAGCACATAAACATGAGCCCTAGCCAATTGGATTCTTGTGGTGCAGATTGGCTGCAGTAGGTTCATTGTAGGAGTAGGGGTGCATCTAGATGGAATCTATCGATCTTGATAGGTTAAGAGAGATCCTATGTGATTTATGAGACTGAGTTCGTAAATCCTCGGCCGGGGGTAGTATGTACAGTGGAAAAGGAGTTTTCCATTCTCGAACTTAAGTCGAATAAATCTTGACATATGACAGACGATGGGGTTTGACGAGTTATCCATGACCTCCGTCCTGTAGGGATCCACGATAGAAGGACTGTATTATATACTAACTGCACCTAGAGGTTCATCATTCTATTCTGCTGGGTAGCCACTACATGCTGCTAGGTGTCACTGGTGGATGGTGAGACTCACAGGGACTATCTTGATGATTGATGATCCCTGGTGAGTTGAGTTGGAATTGTTCCAACCCATTGAAAGGAGTTTTCAATGATATTGTGATAGAGATCGCAGTATATCTCACTACCAGACAGAATAGAACCTATGGGGTCACACACATTAGAGGTATTGACCGATCTGATGGTTGAATTGTGATTTGCAATCACAAATAATTTATAATTATCAATTTGATTGATAATTGTTTTAACTCACTAAAAGTTAGTGAGTAGAAGAAGGAATAATTGCAATTGGATTGCAATTTAATTAAATCAATTGGACTTAATTAATTGGGCTTGATCTTATTTAATAAGAGTCCTATTTGCAGTAGGACTCCTAGAGTCCTAATTAGATTAGGACTTCAAATTAAATTAGAGTCCTACTTGGAGTAGGTTCCTAAAGTCCTAATTGGATTAGGACTAAAATTATATGAGTCCTAATTAGTTTAGGATTCCTAAAGTCCTAATTAATTTTGATCTAATAAATTAAGATGACTCCTAATTGGATTAGGATTGAAGAGTTCAATTGAGTCATGATTCAATTGGGTCCTAATTAGATTAGAACTCTAAGAGTCATAATTGATTTAATCTTATGGATAAACATGAGGATATTAAGGGGCCTAAAAATGGAGCCCATGCATATCATGAGATGAGGCTTGGGCGTGGGGCATGAGAGGATAAGAGGGAGGGGCATACCCTCTCTCTTCCCACGTAATAGCCAAGGAGATAGACGTGAGCTCCTAATTTGTAGGAGCTCACGCCTAGGGTTCAAAAAAAAAAGGGGAGCTTGTGGCCCCCTCCTCTTATCAAATAAAATATACGGCATCCCCCTCTTCCAGGAAGTATCAAGCGGCAAACAAACATAAAAAAAAAGGGGGAATAAGGGGCGGACCCCGCAATGGAATTGGGTGGCTGTTTTGATGCCGTGAGATCCCTCTTCTCTCCTTGTTTTTTGTGCCGTGAGAGTGCTTCCTCCCCTCTTGGTTTTTGTGCCATGGGAAAGCCTCCTTCCTCTTGGGTTTTCAGCCGTGAGAGTGCCTCCTCCCCTCTTGTTTTTGTGCCATGGGAAAGCCTCCTTCCTCTTGGGTTTTCAGCCGTGAGCATCAAAGAAAAATAGGGTGGTGTGTGGCTTTCTCTCTTCACCCTTCTTCCATCCACAAGAATAAAAGAAAAAGGAGGCAGCAAGATGGGATCTTCTTCCTCCCTTTCAAGTCCTTCTTCTTCCTCTTGAGATCTATCAAAGAGTTGATAAATCAAGAGAGGATTTCAGCCATCAAAATATATCTCTGCAAGGGAGCTAGCACCCCGGGGAGATTAGAGAGTTTGGATTGGTTCTCTGCCTCGTGTGGATACCCGTAGAGGCCGGACGCGTGTGCGGCTTCAAGTGAACCTTTCAACAAATACCACGATCATCAGATTGCGGTGAATATCTACCCGCACAAGGTGAAGATCTGATCTTCCTAATATTATGTAAAAGTATTTAATCCCAATCTATCTACGAACGACGGTTTTTAAAATATGTTCATGCGATGAACGGAATCTCGCGCATGTATTCCGCTGCGCGCAGAATTTTTCTGAAATTTTCTGCGGCGTGCGAGGGATTCCAACAGTGGTATCAGAGCCATGGTTGCGTAGATTAAGATTAGGATTAAATGATTAAGGCATAATAGATCTGAAAATTTAAAGATTATGCTTGCTGAATTTTTCTGCATGCAGAATTTTCAGCTTGCTGATTTTTCTGCATGCTGATTTTCTATGCGATTAGATTAATGATTCTATTGATTTGTTAATGAGATTAAAAATATTTAGAATCATATCTTGCATGATCAGCAACTCATAAGATGACATAATCTGTTAAATATTCAGATCTGTAAATTTTATTTAATACATGAGATGCGTATGGTGATGATCATGGATGGACCCTTTACATGTGCTGAAATGTTCTGTGATGTTCTGTGATGTTATGTGATGCATGTAAATCAAATTTTCAGATGCCTGCGTGCATCTTATATTGATGTATTAGAGACCTGCGTGTCTCATGAAAAAGGGTTGTAACTATTATTTAATTTTATTTATTTTTAAAGTTATCTGGGATGTAATCTGTGATGTGTTGCATGTCAATGGTTGATCGGTGCATGCCTCTACAAGCACGATTTGGGCGGATCGAGATCAAGGGTTGATTGGAGATGGATCAAGGAGTTGATCGCAATTGGACCAAGGGTGCTCAAGATCGAGTCAAGAGTTGAAGACGATCTAACCAATTGACGTGCATGTGCTTGTACTATGACCCATCCTGGATCCATGATCATCACCAGTTTAATTTTTGTTATTATGCCTGGATGTTTATGTTTATGTTTATGCATAGCGGGTAGATAATTATTTGCATGAGATGTAGATAATTAAATGAAAGAGACCTAAATTAAATCTCCTCGAAAATATTAAGTCTAGCGGTCTTCCACCGTAGTAGAGCTGCTAAGGTCTTTCCGGCGTTGATTTGTCTCGGCTGGATACAGTGGGCAAGTTGCATCGGGGGACTGGACCTCTCTATTAGGCATGAGATGTTGTAGGGGTAAAGATAGGGTTGGGCCCAATAACTGTTAGGTGAGGGACGCAATGACGGCTTTACTTCTGCGGTTATACGGTGGGTCCGACTTAACTAAGGAATGGGGCCAATAACTGTTAGGTGAGGTCTTCATTACTTAGAGACCTGATAGCGCTACAACTTGCTTGAGAAGCATTATACAAGAGTTGTACACTCATCGTTTATTTGTCACCAATAACTGTTAGGTGAGGTGGTATGTAAATTGGTGGGACCGTAGCACCCCACTTGAAACCTAGAGTCGCAAGGTTTCCGTTTCTCTACTAGAGGAGTGTGAGAGATTCGAGAAAATAGTGGGAGGTATATTTGTTTTAAAAGGCCCTAAAATAAATAGAGATCAAGTACAAACTTCTAATTAGAATCTTTACTCTCTGAGGATTAGAAATTCAGCTTCTAGACTCTTAACTCATATCCTATAGAACAACCGTTTGACCAAACCCAATTATAAAGACTGGCTCAGCAAATTTCAAAATAGTTTTGAATTGTGAGAAATTAGGGTATGTGCTAGACCATGGAATCCCCGTGTTACCAATCCGTCCGATCACTGATCAGCGTAAGACGCATGCTAAGTGGAACGAACAATGACAATAAAGTTAGGTGCTGCACAAAGGCATCCATGTCCAATGAATTTTAATGCCAGCATGAGAACATGAAGATTGCCAGGGACATATTATATCACTTACAAGAGTTGTATGGTGAACAGAGTCACGCAGCATGTTTTGAAGTGTCCAAGAGGCTCTTCAAGGCCAAGATGTGTGATGGGCAGTCTGTCCATGATCATGGTTTGACCATAATAAAGAACTTAGAGGAGCTTGAGAAGCTCGGCATGACCATGCACAAGGAATTGCAAACGGATTTGATCCCGCAATCCCTTCTAGCTTCATATGAACAGTTTATAGTAAATTACCATATGAACAAGATTGTATGCACCAAAATAGAATTGTTAAATAAAATTGGTAACTACCTTAGGGACCTTGAAGAGTTCAAGGGGCATCGTTCTCGCTGTCAAGTTGGTTTCTACTTCCAAGAGAGAGTCTACTTGGAAGAAGAAGAAACCTGTGAAAAGGCAGAAGACCGAGAAAAGGCCAAGTAAGGAAGTTCCAAGAAAAAGGCCGATTGCAAGGAAAAGTGTTTCCATTGCATCATAAGACGGCCATTGGAAGAGGAACTGTCCTACATACATGGAAAGCATAAAGAGTAAGAAGGGTGACAGACCTTCAGAAGGTATGCCAGATATGCTCATTATTAAAAGGATACTTAGGGACTGTTACCTGTTGCAAACAGAAATTTGATTTCTGTATCTTGTTTAGCACAGAAAGATTTTTATAAGACTATTGTTCAATTTGTTTGAGAAATAAATTGGATGCATATGGTTTTATGATTGATCGTCTCTATCACTTACATTTGGATGTACCTGTGAATGTATCTGAGCAAACAGTGAGTACCATAGGATCCAAAAGGATCTAGAGATGAGATAAATCTAAAGTATTTGTGGCACCTCAGGCTTGGTCATATAGGAGAAGACAGAATAAACAAATTGAAGAAATATGGGCTTCTGAGCTCATTGACTTTCGAGTCATATCCGATTTGTGAATTCTGCCTTCAAGAAAAGATGACCAAATTATCCTTTTTAGGACATGGGAGAGGTCCACTGCGATACTTACCCTAGTACACACTTATGTGTGTGGCCCATTCGATGCGCAGGCTAGGGGTTGTAATTTTTACTTCATTTACCGATGATTACTCACGGTATGGATATGTGTATGAGACACAAATCTGAAATTTTTGAAAGGTTCAAAGAGTTCAGATATGAAGTAGAAAAACAAACAGAAAAACTCATTAAGGTTCTTCGATCAGATCGAGGAGGTGAATACCTTAGTGGAGAGTTCCGTGATTATCTCAAGGAGAATGGTATAGTTTCATAATGGATCCCTCCTGGTACACCTCAGCTTAACGGAGTGTCGGAGAGGAGGAATCAGATCCTATTGGATATTGTCAGGTCCATGATGAGCTTCACTGATCAACCCTTGTTTCTTTAGAGAGATGCCCTATTTTCAGCTATTTACATATTGAATAGTGTTTCCTCTAAGTCTGTTCCTACCACACTATATGAGATATGACATGGTAAGAAGCTGAGTCTTGGTTATTTCAAGATTTGGGGATGTCCGGCCCAAGTCAAATGACAACAGGCGGACAAGTTAGAGGATAGGACAATTAGTGCTCGTTTTATAGAATATCCTAAAGAGTTATTTGGATACAATTTTATGTCCGAGAGAATCACAAAGTGTTTGTGAGCCGACATGCTATCTTCATGGAAAATAGTTTATCCTTGATAGAGGCAGTAGGAGAAAAATTGAGCTCGAAGAGAAAGTCTCTAAAGAGCAACGAGCCATTGTGCCTATAGAACCTATTCATATCGAGCCAGTACATGTTGTACCTCCTCCACCTCGTAGATTTAGTAGGATCTTCCATCCTCCTGAAAGGTACTTAGGTATACTTACAGAGGATGTAGAGGAAGTGTTCCTCATGGGAGATAGGGATCAAGGTAAGGATCTCAATACCTACAACGAGGCGATGTTAGACATTGATTCCGAGAGATGGCTGGAAGCCATGAAGTTAGAGATAGACTCCATGCATTCCAACCAAGTCTGGACCTTAGTAGATTCACCGAAAGGTATAGTACCTATTGGGTGTAAATGGATCTACAAGAGAAAATTAAGTTCGGATGGCTAGGTAGAGACCTATAAGGCAAGGCAAATGGCGAAAGGTTATAGTCAGTGCGAAGGCACTGATTATCAGGATACTTTTTCACCTGTAGCCATGCTGAAGTCCATTCGAATATTGCTTGTTGTTGTAGCATATCATGATATTGTGATGGTGATCACAAGGTCTGTAAGCTGCAAAGGTCCATCTATGGACAAAACAAGTATCTCGGAGTTGGAACACTCGTTTCAACGATATAATCAAATCGTTTGATTTCTTCAAGAACGAGGAGGAACCATGTGTTTATAAGAAGGTTAGTGGGAGGGCTATTGCATTCCTCGTATTGTACGTGGATGATATCCTAAGTCAAGGTTTGGTTGTCTAAGGAATTCTCCATGATAGACTTTGGAAAAGCATCCTATATTTTGGAAATTAAGGTCTATAGAGATAGATTTAAGAGGATGCTTGTCCTGTCACAGAATATTACATAGAGGGAGTGTTGAAGAGGTTCGGCATGGAAACCTCTAAAAGGGGATTATTACCCCTTAGGCATGGGGTAAATCTCTTCAAGAAGATGTGCCCCAACACATCTGAAGAGATTCAGTGGATGAGCAAGATCCCTTATACTTCGGCTATAGGGAGCCTCATGTATACCATGCTATGTACATGACTTGATATAGTACATGCTGTGAGTGTCACGAGCATATATCAGTCAAATCCAGGCAAGAAGCACTGGATAGCTGTGAAGAACAGTCTTAAGTACTTGAGAAGAACTACGGACATGTTCTTGGTCTTTGGAAGAAGATCAGAGTTGAAGGTAGAAGGATGCACACATATTGATGATAGAAAGTTTACATCAGATTATATACAATGATGGTTCAGTAAATTAGAAGAGTTCCAAACAACCGATTATTGTAGATTCTACCTTAGAAGCTGAATGTTTAGCCGTATCTAAGGGTGCAGTGGAAACCTTCTGGTTTAATAAGTTCATTGCTGAGTTAGGTGTAATGTCATCAGATGCCATAACACTTTACTGCGATAACAAAGGCACCATAGCACTAGCTAAAGAGCCAAGGTCTCACCAGAAGCCGAAGCACATAGAGCGGTGGTTTAACCTAATAAGCGACTACCTTGAAAAGAAATAAGTAAAGGATCAGAGAGTAGACTCCACAGGAAATGTGGTGGACCCATTCACTAAGCAGATAAGTCAGCAGAAAACTCAAGCGCATCTTGAGAAGATGGGGCTTAGGTTTATAGCTGATTGGCTTTAGTGCAAGTGGGAGATTGTTAGAAGTATGCCCTAGAAGCCAATTTGGCTGACGCATTATTTTATTCTGGGACATAAATTTGTACTTGACCTAATAATGAATTTATTAGAATGGGCATTCTTTTCATTCATGTTCTTATGTGTCCATGAATCGTCCAAGAAATTAATAAGATGATGACGCATATTCTCAAGAGTTGAGAATTTGAGGCATGTGTCATTGGTGATTAATTTCTGAATTGCTCCTGATCGATGGATCATCACGAGGACGGTGATCGATCCGCTGAGATTAGTGCACAGATCGCTTTCTTTGATGGACGAGTCTTGAGTCCACAGTGTGGCGACACTGGAGCAATTGTGCAAGTGCTTGTTAGAGAACAAGGGTACTGAGCGTGACCATAGCAAGTAGTCACTTGGATGTCTATCCACTCGTCAGTGACTTACTTGATGCTGTAGTTGTATGACTGGTCCTTTGACCTGCGATGCCTCGGCTATTCATAGTGAGGTTGCTGTAGTTTGACGAGCACATAAACATGAGCCCTAGCCAATTGGGTTCTTGTGGTGCAGATTGGCTGCAGTAGGTTCATTGTAGGAGTAGGGGTGCATCTAGATGGAATCTATCGATCTTGATAGGTTAAGAGAGATCCTATGTGATTTATGAGACTGAGTTCGTAAATCCTCGGCCGGGGTAGTATGTACAGTGGAAAAGGAGTTTTCCATTCTCGAACTTAAGTCGAATAAATCTTGACATATGACAGACGATGGGGTTTGACGAGTTATCCATGACCTCCGTCCTGTAGGGATCCACGATAGAAGGACTGTATTATATACTAACTGCACCTAGAGGTTCATCATTCTATTCTGCTGGGTAGCCACTACATGCTGCTAGGTGTCACTGGTGGATGGTGAGACTCACAGGGACTATCTTGATGATTGATGATCCCTGGTGAGTTGAGTTGGAATTGTTCCAACCCATTGAAAGGAGTTTTCAATGATATTGTGATAGAGATCGCAGTATATCTCACTACCAGATAGAATAGAACCTATGGGGTCACACACATTAGAGGTATTGACCGATCTGATGGTTGAATTGTGATTTGCAATCACAAATAATTTATAATTATCAATTTGATTGATAATTGTTTTAACTCACTAAAAGTTAGTGAGTAGAAGAAGGAATAATTGCAATTGGATTGCAATTTAATTAAATCAATTGGACTTAATTAATTGGGCTTGATCTTATTTAATAAGAGTCCTATTTGCAGTAGGACTCCTAGAGTCCTAATTAGATTAGGACTTCAAATTAAATTAGAGTCCTACTTGGAGTAGGTTCCTAAAGTCCTAATTGGATTAGGACTAAAATTATATGAGTCCTAATTAGTTTAGGATTCCTAAAGTCCTAATTAATTTTGATCTAATAAATTAAGATGACTCCTAATTGGATTAGGATTGAAGAGTTCAATTGAGTCATGATTCAATTGGGTCCTAATTAGATTAGAACTCTAAGAGTCATAATTGATTTAATCTTATGGATAAACATGAGGATATTAAGGGGCCTAAAAATGGAGCCCATGCATATCATGAGATGAGGCTTGGGCGTGGGGCATGAGAGGATAAGAGGGAGGGGCATACCCTCTCTCTTCCCACGTAATAGCCAAGGAGATAGACGTATTAGGAGCTCACGCCTAGGGTTCAAAAAAAAAAGGGGAGCTTGTGGCCCCCTCCTCTTATCAAATAAAATATAAGGCATCCCCCTCTTCCAGGAAGTATCAAGCGGCAAACAAACATAAAAAAAAAGGGGGAATAAGGGGCGGACCCCGCAATGGAATTGGGTGGCTGTTTTGATGCCGTGAGATCCCTCTTCTCTCCTTGTTTTTTGTGCCGTGAGAGTGCTTCCTCCCCTCTTGGTTTTTGTGCCATGGGAAAGCCTCCTTCCTCTTGGGTTTTCAGCCGTGAGGGTGCCTCCTCCCCTCTTGTTTTTGTGCCATGGGAAAGCCTCCTTCCTCTTGGGTTTTCAGCCGTGAGCATCAAAGAAAAATAGGGTGGTGTGTGGCTTTCTCTCTTCACCCTTCTTCCATCCACAAGAATAAAAGAAAAAGGAGGCAGCAAGATGGGATCTTCTTCCTCCCTTTCAAGTCCTTCTTCTTCCTCTTGAGATCTATCAAAGAGTTGATAAATCAAGAGAGGATTTCAGCCATCAAAACATATCTCTGCAAGGGAGCTAGCACCCCGGGGAGATTAGAGAGTTTGGATTGGTTCTCTGCCTCGTGTGGATACCCGTAGAGGCCGGACGCGTGTGCGGCTTCAAGTGAACCTTTTAACAAATACCACGATCATCAGATTGCGGTGAATATCTACCCGCACAAGGTGAAGATCTGATATTCCTAATATTATGTAAAAGTATTTAATCCCAATCTATCTACGAACGACGGTTTTTAAAATATGTTCATGCGATGAACGGAATCTCGCGCATGTATTCCGCTGCGCGCAGAATTTTTCTGAAATTTTCTGCGGCGTGCGAGGGATTCCAACACCCCTATACTCTAGAGTCGACTCCAACCTTGTTACAGTAACTAATATTTGCACTTTTACCTTGGATACATCACATCAGAGTTTATGATATGTGCCCAATAGGGCAGTGATGGGACGCCGGGAGGGCGTAGCTATGATATGTGCCCAGTAGGGCAGAAATGGGACGCCGGGAGGGCGTAGTATGATATGTGCCAGTGGGGCAGAATTGGGACGCCGGGAGGGCGTAGTAGTAGCACCATGCATAGGACTGTCGAGCTACTCATGAGAATGGTGCCTCATGCGAGTGGCCGGCAGTAGGGCTCGCGGGAGCCATGATTTTCAATATTTAAGCTATGTATACATATGACTGAGCAACAAATGTATTATTTTTAAGCATAATGATTTCAGAACCTATGTGAATGTTCTATGTATCAAATTCTTCAAGGAAGGAAAGTGGACTCTACGGTCCAGAAAAAAAAAAAAGGACTTGAGCAAGGCGATTTTATTAATGCTTTATTTTAAAGCAACAGCTTTATTTCCTGCTAGTTGTAGTACTATTGGCAAATAGCAGATTTCTTATGTGGTTGAAACTAAGTGCTTTAAGATCAAATGCAAATGTTTCATATGTGGCATAAACACGTTACATTTGATGTATGTAAGTATCACAGCTGAAACCTCGTATCTCCTCATGATTAACAGATTGTCCACTCACTGGGACTTAGGTCTCATCCCTCTCTTTTTCTGTAAATTCTTGCAGATCGGCAGAGTCATAACATTATAAAAGTACCGCATCAGCATCATCCTAGGAGTTTGTCATAGAAGGTTGGCCATGCCCCTCTGAGTGAAAGGAAAAAACCTTTGTATTATGTATATAGTTGGGGTGTGAATGTAAACTAACTTGAGACAGATGTAAAGTTTGTTATATTTTGAGCTACGTATAGTAGACTTTAAGTTATCAATGAAAGCTTGGGTTGCTTTTAGTTATGATTAAAGTGAGTTAAATAAATTAAACTGACAGGTTTAGGATGTATTGATTTTATTGGTTGGTTGGATATAGTAATTGACAGGTTTTTAATAGTAACTTGTGAACCGCGGCACAAGCTGCTAATAGAAACTCTGCTCGGTACTGTACCCGACTAACCTACTGTGGGAGGGGATCCCACATCTATTGCATATCTTTCATATTTTTCAGTAGTATATGTTATGCTTGATATAATCTTTTGAAAAATAATGCCAAATCAGATAAAGATATTTCTATCTTTGGATATCATTCATCAAGCAATGCATATAGAACATTCAATGAAAAGATTCTAGTTGTAGAAATATCAATTCATTTTATTCTTTATGAGACTAATGATTTATTATCAAGATACTAAAATCAAATTATATATGTATATGATTAATCTTTTACATATAACAATCTGAAAACTTGTTAATAATTAGAACCAAATTGAGTTTTTCAGAAATGCACTTAATGAAGAAAAATTGATAACTACTAAAAGACTAAATCAAGAAAAGATGAAATAGATCTTGATGAAATTCTTGCATGATTAGAAGTAAAGATCACCATTATCATTTGCTTGCTTTATGAGCTTTATATTCTGTCAAATGAATGTGTAGAATGCACTCCTATGTGGTTATTTTATTAAAAAAGATCTATGTAAAATAACCACCTTATTTGAAAACACTCATTACAAATATGATAAAGCAATATGTGATTTGGAACAAGCATCAAAAGCATGATATATAAAAGCTTGAGTAACCTTTTGATAAAAAGTAATAATGATAAATCTATACATTAAAAAAGAAGAATTTGTGATATCTTGCTTGCTCAAAGCATACATTGATGGCATCATCTTTGGTTCTACTAATGAAGATTTATATGGAGATTTTACTAAGCTCATGCAAAGTGAGTTTGAAATTTGTGTAATGAATGAATTAACATTTTTTCTCGAACTCCAAATTAAGATAAACAAGGAAGGGGATCTTCATTGACCAAAGTTAGTCCACAAGAAAACTCTTATAGAAGATTGGCATGAAGAAGGTATGTCTATGACCCCATCTTGTAGAATTTGAAAAGGATGAGCAATGTAGATCTATTGTTTTAAAGCTGTATTGAAGCATGATAGAATAATTATTTTATCATACAGCTAGTAGACCAGATTGTATGCTCATTATGTGCCCTTGTGCAAGACTTCAATCTAACTCTAATGAATCATATTTTATTGATAACAAATGAATCATAATCTGAATTTTGATAGAAATAATTGTTTAAGGCAATTTGATCAAAATTTAGCTAGCATGCCTTATTGATAATTATCTTAAGCAAATAGAATCTAAGCTAAATTGATTTTGAAAATAAGAAATTGTTTTGATCTTGATGAATCTTTCTATTGCCTCACATGCTTGTCCTTGAACCATCTTGGTTAATGAAACTATCTCTTTAGTTCAAGTGATATGTACTTACTTATATTTAGGCAATCTCTTGAGTAAAGTGACTCAACATTCAACTATTGTCATATCTTATATTGAGTCATCTAGTTAAAAATATGTTGGATAAATGTTTTGTATCTTGAAGAAACTAATGACTTTCTTTCAAGAAAGAAAAGGAGTTTGTTAATAATGCAGGATCCTTGAGCAAGAAAATGAGAGATTTCAACTTGAAGGACACCTCTACGTAAGATACAATATACATTCACATGCAAACAAGAGAGAGGACCTTCTTCAGCCAAAAGTTTACACATAAGAAATCTAGTAGGTATTTGACTTGAAGAATGCAGAATGTATCGGTAATTTTAGATACCTCTCTCATAAATTAGCTGAGCAAAGTCAATAACTTAAATCTTATTATGGCATGATTAAAATCTTTAATTATTAATCTTTTGATATCATGTCCATATATGTATTAATTGATTTATGCTTTTAAAAATTGTTTCATGGTTTGCTCAAATTAAAATATTTTTTTGACTATATCATAACCATGAAATACACAAGTATATGCTTAAAATGTTGATTTAAAATGACTTGTGAGAAGCTATGAATTCTTGAGCATAATGAAAATGTTGTTTGCATGATATACATCTATATGATACATAAGATTATTTCTTTATTCTGCTCTTTCATGTAAATTACTTGAGAATAACAAAAAGAGAGAGAGATAAAGAAAAGAAAATGGATATTATTCAAGAGAAGTAAAATCTAAGTAAAGGCAAATACTCCAATCTTAAGGAAAAGCAAAACAAGCATAATATATTCGGCACATTTGTGAGACTTGTGTGAGCATTCTTTTGGAAGGGATAAAATCCGTAATTAATTACGCTTAAACAGGGAGAGTTTGAAGTAAACTTTTTAACCTTTCTATATTGCTCATCACAGGGATGGTGCCAATGGGGAGGCTAGTGGTAGTACCCGGCACTATTTGACCCAACTATTCGGTATAGGGCATATTAGGGACGGCACAAGAGGGAGGCTAGTGGTAGTACCTCGTGCCCCTTCCAACTCCACCGGATAGGGAGCAAATAGAGTATAGAGCATAAGAAAGTAAAAATGAAAAACAAAGTAAATGAAAGTATATAAGAAGAATCAAGTCAAATTTTTTAATCACTTGAAAACACACTTTAAGGATGAAATCAGTCCAAGATTATATTTAAATAGGGGGAGTTTATTTGAAAAGAATTGATTTTGATCATTGACATGCTTGTTCTTAATATTTTAATGCATGACTTAACACATAATATATTTTGCATGTGGCATGATGTCTTGAATTATGGGTTCTCAATATTTTGTAATGCTCCATGCTTGGACAATTTGATTGAATGTTTGAAATACTACATAAAATTTTTTTTGGTATTATTGAAAAGGAATTTCAGATTTGTCGTTCACAATCATCTTTAAAATCTGAAAGTTGAATAAATTTGTAAAAAGGAGAAGAGAAGGATATCTCTATTTAGGCAAAATGAATTGATTTTGTTTTATCCTTCAACTTGCCTAAATTTGGTATATCCTTCAACTTGCCTAAATTTGGTATATAATGTTCTAATTCGTACCAAAACTCAACATTAAATACAAAGATTCTGAATATACTCTAATATGTTTGAAATATGTGTTTTCAATCGTAATGATTTAAGATGAGCTACAATGTGGAAGATACATATCTCAAATTACAACTTTGAAAGCCTTCTTGAGAATCTTTATAAAATTCAGAATCTGATTTTGTATAAAAGCTTAAACTCAATATGAATTTCTAGATAAAACTACAGTTTAAGAAAAATAGAATAATTCTGATGCCTTGATTGCTTGCCCCGATACGCATCTGAAACATATCATTTCTTATCTTTAAAGTGTACTAATATTGGTCTAAATGATGTGTCTTTCGATGATCTTGATTGCAAACAAATATTTTTTAAATATATGATTTTATTTTGATATTGAAAAAATTTATTGTGCTTCATGTATACATTGCTGAAAAACTATGATTAAGAAATTGAGTTCTATAAATATACATACTTCAATGATCATCTATATATTTTTCTCTCCTATATTCTTAAAGACTTCCATCAATATATATATTTTTTTTTAAAAAAAAAAAGGGGTGAATGATCTTAAAGCTAGAAATATTTCAGCTCACTCAAATGATTCTTAAAAGAAAGAAAATGTAAATGCTTTTGAAAGAAATTGAGCTTCAAATGAATCATTTTTTAATTAATATTTCTATACATTTTCTCAAAGATTAAGAGAAAGCATAACTTGTTCTTGAAGGATTAGAAAGAGTAATTGCTACAAATTTTGAATAATTCTAGATCACTCTACATTCTCGATATCATAGAATTTCAGTTCTATTCACGCTTATCATCAAAATCTGAAATTCAACAAAGAAAAGAATGATTAAAGAAGAATGCATCTTTTGAGGGGGAGCTTTAGATATTCAATCTAAATGCAAAAGGCTACATCCATTTGATGAATATCTTGAATATTTTATGGATTGATTTTGATGAACCTCCTTATATTGCGTGACTTGCTTTAGTTACATAATAAGTTTATATCTTAAGATGAGTTGTATAAAGGTTGTCTTATCTCAAACCTTGAGTCTTATGAAAATATGTTGAAACTTATCGAAAATATATTTTCAAGATTGACAATTTTATTGAACATTATCTTCAAATTCTGAACTCTTAAATGAAACGATCAATTAAGAGGGAGAAAGAAAATTTCAGAGGAAAGATCATATGAAACTTAATCGCATAAATTCATAACTAAAGGAGAGAGAAAGAATACTAAATGAAAAGTGATCATAATATTCTCTCCAATATGTATCATCTGAAATTTAATCTGAAAATCTTTACGATACACCTTGAGGCTTGTTATTTGGTTAGTATATCTTATGCATCAATCATGAACCAAATTGCAACTCAAATAGTTGATCTTAAGAGCCTCTAATTTAATAAAAAAGGGGGAGAATAATGTGTTGAATTTTCTTGAGTATCTCTTAGAAAATCTATTTTTGGAATTCACTAATGAGTTCGTATTAGCTTGTTCTTTAGAACTTCAATTTTTGTGCCAATTTATTATTATATGTACCAAAATGTACTTCTTTTTAAAGAAATAAAGTCTTTAAAAGAGCTTTAAAAGAACCTTCAAAGCTTTGAATTTTATGTATGCTCTAAGATATATCATAAATTGCATGAATTCATGTTTTGGTATTTATGCCACAATATTTTTACATCATAAAAGAATTTTGTAATCATACTTAATATATTGCTCATATACTCTGAAAATTAGTTAAATTGCTCTCATGTTGCTAAAATACTTAATATATTGGACAAAAGATCTTAAATGAACAAGCTTTCATACTTATTATTAAAGAAGGGTTAGATTTTCATTCGTGCTTTCTTTGAATATCATTTGTGGTACTTCTTGAATTAACTTAAGAAAGATTCCACCTACACTTGATTTGAAAACTATCCTTGGAATCACATTCGATGTGTTCTGCTCTGAAATTATCTTAATTGGCTCTGGTCTATGCTCATTAATCTTTTTCCAACATTATTGCCTTGAGTTATATGATTCATATTCTTGCAATAATTTGACATGCAAATCAGAGTACAATAAGAAATATTTGAGTATTCTTATCTTTGTGCTTAATGTTTCACTATCTTTTTGATGTTGTCAAAAAGGGGGAGAAATATCTAAGTATATGCTCATAATGCTTTATGTGTTGATTATGTTAAATTGATTAAATCTAAAGCATTATCATGAAGTATATGCTCATAATGCTTTATGTGTTGATTATGTTAAGTTGATTAAATCTAAAGCATTATCATGAAGTATATGTTAAAGATATATATTTTCTACTTCATGCAACTTAGCTATGCATTACTTCTAGAACACAATATATTCTATACTGCATATACTCCAAGTTTTGTCATCATCAAAAAGGGGGAGACTGATGACCCAAAGATTGATTTAAAGATTGATTTTGATGATCACAAAACCTTGAAGTATAAATACTAATGTGTGTGTTGCAAGAAGAAAAATAATTTGTTTTGCAAGGAACATAGCAAGTTGGATAAACACAAGAAGGCCTCAAAAGCTCTCAAGAAGAGTTGGAAGAAAGCTATACTTCATTGGCCCAAGTTTCAAGTTCAAAGGATTCAAGTTGGAGGAGCAAATTCAAAGAAAAATTCAAAAGAATAGTCCTCGAGTCGACTCCTGAAAGTTTAGAGTCGACTCTGGCACTCTGGAGTTTCAAGAAACAGTGCTCGAGTCGACTCCGATACTCTACGAGTCGACTCCGACTGAGAACAAATAAAAAGACAGAAAGTTGATTTTCAACGCTACAGTGCTCGAGTCGACTCCTACTTCAGCGCTACAGTGCGGAGTCGACTCCCAGCTACAGTGCCGACAGACTACTATTCACAAGTGACTCCTGTTTCAGCCGAGTCGACTCCTACTTCAGCCGAGTCGACTCCAGCACGCTGGGAGGCATAACGACTAGTTTTTTCTTGATTCCAATGGCTCTATTTTTGTCTCTAACGGCTAGATTTTTGTTTCCACTCCCTCTAAAGCTATAAAATCAAGAGGAGAGCTAGGGAAGAAGTGATGGAAGTGGGAGAAAACACTTAGGAAAGAGATCTCAAAGAAAAATCTCCCAAAAGCACAAAAGGGCCATTCAAAGCAAAATAGAGAGAAGAAGAGCATCCGAGTGAATCCCAAAGCTTCCTCTCCAACGGTGTGCTGCCTCAGTGATCCTCTACCTCGTGCGAAATCAGAAGAGGGTCAAGTAAAGAAGAAGCCGAGTTTCCTCATCTACACAACTTGTTTGAGGGCTTCTCTTTACTCTATTTGTTTATATTGTTATATTTGCTTGTTTAAGAAGCTTTGATTTGTTTTAAATTCTTGTTCTAATATCTTGTAACTTGATTCAATCAAGGGATTGAATCAAGGGGTTAAGATTTGTTGGTGAGCCGAAGGGAAAACCAACGTTGTAAGGTTGTGGTTGGTGAGCCTTTGGGAAAACCAACTGGGTTGATTGTGAACCCGGAAAACAATCGTTGTAAGGTTGTGGTTGGTGAGCCTTTGGAAAAACCAACTGGGTTTGATTGTGAACCCGAAAAAACAATCGGTTGGTTCTAGTCGGTGAGCCTGTGAAAATCGGCCGAGTTCGTTGTGATCTCGCAAAACAACAAGTTGGGTTGTGAGCTTATAAAACAACCGGCTGTAATCTGAGGGATTATAGTGGAATTCCCAAGAGATCTTGGGGAGTGGATGTAGGTGCTGGGGTGCACCGAACCACTATACATCTTTGTGTTTGTGATGCCTTATCTCTTGTATTTCATGCCTTACATTCATACTTGATTGTGTAATATCTCTAGCTTTATTTTCTATAGAGTTCTAAGTGATTGTTTAGAATTTGCTTAGCTTCCTCTCCATTCTTACCATACACATAGATTAAAATTGATAATACAACTATAAGTTAATTTTAGAACAATCGCACCCTAAAGCCATAGTATAATTGCTCTAGCTTAATTTTCCACTACTTTACTTGTAATTGCCTAGAGCTTAAGTAAATAACATCTTATCATTCCGCTGCATTCAATTCAAAGTAAAAATTAGGTAACATAATTTTTAGAAAACCCAATTCACCCCCCCCCCTCTTGGGTTGTCACCTTGGGCAACATTCACGAATCGCACCTTGGTTTCATTGGGTATGCTGAACCATTCGAAGTAGTCTTCGAGAGACATCAGCCAATCCTGGAAGTGGGTTGGGTCCATGCTTCTGCTGTAATCAGCAACTTCTACACGAACCCGCTTCATGACATCGTCGAGATCATTGCGCTCCCGCTGATTTTGATGAACATAGGGGTTCCTGAAATTATTCCCCATACGAGGAATGTTTGGAGGGGGCATCCGCTGATCCCTAGGTGGCCTTTGGGGTGATAGACCCCCGAGGGAGAATGCTTCAACGTCAGGATCTTCTGAATTTTCAGGATGTGCAGGAACGCCATGTGTTAGATGTATGCCCTAGAAGCCAATTTTGGCTGACACATTATTAATTCTAGGACATAATTTGTACTTGACTTTATTATTATTAAATAAATGAAAGGCATCTTTTTCATTCATATTATTATTGTGTCTATGAATCGTCCAAGGAATTAATAAGATGATGATGCATATTCTCAAGAGTTGAGAATTTGAGCCATATATCATTAGTGATTAATTTCTAAACGCTCCTGATCGATGGATCATCACGAGGACGGTGATCGATCCGATGAGATCAGTGCACACATTACTTTTCCTATGGATGGACGAGACTCGAGTCCACGGTGTAGGGACACTGAAGTAATAGTGCAGGTGCTTGTTAGAGAACAAGGGTACTGAGCGTGACCAATACAAGAAGTCACTTGGATGTCTATCCACTTGTCAGTGACTTGCTTGATATTGCAGTAGTGTGACTGGTCCTTTGACCTGCGATGCTTCGGCTACTCACAGTGAGGTTATTATAGTTTGACTGCACATATACATGGTCTCTAGCCATATGGGTCCATGCAGTGTAGATTGGCTGCAGTAGGTTCACTGTAGGAGTAGGGTATGCACCTATAAGGAATCTATCGATCTTGATAGATAAGAAGAGATCCTATGTGATTTATAAGACTGAGTTCGTAAGACCTCGGCCGGGGCAGATTGCACAGTGGAGAAAGAGTTCTCCGCTCTCGAACTTAAGTCGAATAAATCTTGATATATGACAGACGAAGGGGTTTGACGAGTTATCCATGACCTCCGTCTTGTAGGGATCCACGATAGAAGAACTGTATCACATGATAACTGCACCTAGAGGTTCATCATTCTATTCTACTGGGTAGCCACTACATGCTGCTAGGTGTCACTGGTGGATGATGGGACTCACAAGGATTATCTCGATGATCGATTAACCCTAATGAGTAGAGTTGGAATCGTTCCAATTCATTGAAAGGAGTTTTCAATGATATTATCATAGAGATCACAATATATCTCACTACCAGTCAGAATAGAACCTATGGGGTCACACATACTAGAGGCATTGACCGATCCGATGGTTGAATCGTGATTAGGAATCACAAGTAATCAATTCGATTGATAATAAGTTGAAGAAGGAACAGAGGCAAATAATTAATTGGACTTAAAACAAGAATCCTACTTGAACTGGGATTCCTACTTGGACTGGGAATCCTATTTGGAGTAGGACTAGGATTCCTACTTGGAGTAGGATTCCTACAATCCTAATTAGATTAGGAGTTTTTGAATCAAATTTGGATTCCTACTTGGAGTAGGATTCCTAGAGTCCTAATCGGATTAGGACTTCGGATTCAATTAGAGTCCTAATTGGATTAGGACTAAAATTAAATAAGTCCTAATTGGATTAGGGTTTCTTAAGTCCTAATTAATTATTAATTTAATGAATCAACATGACTCCTAATTGTGTTAGGATTGAAGAGTTCAATTGAGTCATGGTTCATTCAAGTTCTAATTGGATTAGGACTAGTATAGATTGAACCCAATTGATTCATGATTTGGTTAAATCCTAATTGAATTATGGCTAAACCACATTAGGGCCTCCCAATCCTCATTAGATGAGGATTAGGGCAACATAAGAGGGAGGGGCTCATGCCCCTCCTCTTTTGATTCCTTGGTGCGGCAACAAGAGGGGCCGGCGTCCCTCTTGGAATAATTTCAACGGAGCTCCTAAAAGTTAGGAGCTCCACATGTTATTTAAAGGAGGCTTTTGGGGGCTGACCTAATTCATGTGTGAAGCTCTCTTCCTCCAAGCTGTGGCCACCCCTCTCCCCTCCTTGTTTCAGCCGCAAGCAAGGAAGAACAAAAGAAGGACTTGGCGGCCTTCTTCCTCCACCCTTCCTTCTTCCAACGCAGGAAAAAGATAAAGGCTGAAAAGCCAGGTGATCTTCTTCCTTGGTTGCTCCTTCTTCCTCCTCCTCCTAAGCACAATCAAGGGTTGATTATAAAGGAGGAGATCAGCCATCAAAGTTATCTCTGCAAGGAAGCTAGCACCCCGGGGAGATAGAAAGCTTGGATCAGTTCCTGCTTCGTGGGGATACCGGTAGAGGCCGGGCACTTGAACGGCTTCAAGGGAACCTTCATCCAAAATCACGATCATCAGTTTGCGGTGATCATCTACCCGCACAAGGTGAAGATCTGATCTTCTAATGTTTTTAAAAATATTTAATCCTTATCCATCTACGAACGGTTCATGAAACAACGTTCATGAGATGAACGTCAATCCCGCTTATGTCGATTCCGCTGCCATCTGAATTTTTTTTTTTTGAATTTTCTGCGGCATGGGCGGGTTCCCAACACCATGATCATCTTCAAGATTGTTTTGTTCGGAGAAGAGACGATCCTAAACAACTTCCATCTTCTGATTCAGAGCCGCCATTTGCTGGATGAGCTCGCCATCATCTCAGCACGTTGTCATTCATTGTTGTATGGGCGACCACTTCTGGTACTCATGGCGACAAGGATTCACTCTGATACCAATTGACGCAATCGGGGTGGGCTGCAGAATTTTTCTCTTCTTTAAGGATGGCTGAATCTTTTTTTTTTTTTCGAAGCAATGGCAATGGAGGCTAGGGTTCTTTGTGGTGGAAGGAAGGAGGAAGAAGATGGGTTGCTGGATGGGTGAGATTGGGTTCGTGGGATTCAACCAAGTGACTAGAATTGGGCACCCAATTGAGTGGGCGGCTGAAATTGGTTTGCACCTAATGGATTGACCGGCTTGGGTTATTTAGAGTCCTATTGGGATTAGGACTCAAGGAAGGACGTGGGAAGGGGTTGTGGCATGAGGAATACGGCTGGGGAGGTTGATGTGGCACACAAGGAGGCGCACCTAAGGGAACAAGGCATGAAACAAGAAAGAGAGAGAGTGGATAAGGATGAATTAGTTTTGGAAATCTCATCCAAACTAATTCAAACTTGGAAGGCATGAAGGGGAGGCGTCCCACCTCTTCCTTGAGCCTCTTGGCATCGCACCAAGCAAGGGACTTGCCCCTCCTCACGTTCACAAGGAAAAATTTCGAAATCCAAAACTAACTTCATTCATCATACCCTCCTTTATATAGAAGGAAAGGTTGGCAAAGGATAAGGATAAGGACTACACAGAATTTTAAATTGGACTCCTAATTACATGTGGACTCAATTCAAAATTTAAATTTTCTAGTTGACCAATCAAAGGCCTTGACACCTAATCCTAGACACCTAAGATCCATATCTATGGCGTGTGGATTGAAACCCATCAAAAGGAATTCAGCCGCATGCCATGAATATTTATCTAGGTGGAACTCCTTCTCGGGTACCAACATCAGCATGAAGTTCGGGAGACTCCTCAAATGTTATCTGATCTTTTAATTTCATGTTCTTATAGTCATTGAAAAGCTACGGATGTCTACTTTCCAACAAAATTTGAATCAACTTAATCAGACTTCTATAGCTCCCGAAATCTTCAAAATACCATAAGATGTTCATTCTGTCACAGATTTCAACTGGATCTGAACTCTGAATTTCTTCCACATGTGAGAGGTCTTCATGGTTGAACTTCTCTTTATTTTGACATGTGACCACTTCTAATTAGCCATGGACCCATTCACGCCTTGGACTCAATCTAATTGACACTAAAGAGGCTAACCCATTGTGAATCAAATCACTTATTGCAGGGACTCAATCTAATTTCAGCTTGGACTCAACTGTTCTTGGACTCAAATTCTTTTCACCCCTCACCCAATGTCCCACGCCATTAGAATGAGGGTGGTGCTCCTGCATCAGAGGAACTAGTTAAAGGAATTCCTAAGTTAAAATTTGAAAAAGATAGAATATATAAAGCATGTCAATTAGGTAAACAAACAAAAAATTCTTTTAAATCTAAAAGCATCGTGTCAACCTCTAGACCACTAGAATTACTTCATAAGGATCTTTTTGGTCCTACTAGATCTACTAATCTAGGAGGAAAGAAGTACGGGTTTGTAATAGTGGATGACTTTTCTAGATTCACATGGGTACTATTTTTGGCACACAAAGATGAAACCTCTTTCGCTTTCCAAAAATTTTATAAGAAAGTTTTAAATGAGAAAGGTACAACTATTATCTCAATTAGAAGTGATCATCGCACTGAATTTGAAAATCATCATTTTGAGAACTTTTGTGATGAAAATAGAAAAACTCACAATTTTTCAGCACCTAGGACACTTCAACAAAATAGGGTAGTAGAAAGAAAAAATAGAACATTAGTAGATATGGCCCGTACCATGCTGTGTGACGAAAATCTCCCAAGATACTTATGGGCTGAAGTCGTAAACACAGCATACTATATTTTAAATAGAGTTTCAATCAGACCAATCTTAAAGAAAACACTTATGACTTTGGAAAGGTAGAAAACCAAGCATTAGCTATTTTCATGAGTTTAGATGTAGGTGTTTCATACATAATAATGATAAAGACAACCTAAAAAAATTTGAGTCTAAATCAGATGAAAGAATTTTCTTAGGATATTCCTTAACTAGTAAAGCATATAAGGTCCTCAACAAAAGAGCACTTGTTGTTAAAGAATCTATTCATGTCATATTTGATGAAACTTTTAGTCATCCCTCAAGAGAGAAAGATCCTGAAAAAGAAGCAGGAATCTTAAAAAATGAAATTGAAAAGATAACCATCAATGAATCTTCAAGTCATGAAGAACTGAACAAATTGAAAATAAAATTATTGAACAGCAAAATCATGATCTACCCAAAGAATGGAAATATGCAAATAGTCATTGTAAAGAGTTAATCATTGGTGATCCATCTCAACAAGTAAGAACAAGAGCATTTCTTAGAAATTTAAATAATCACTTAGCTTTTGTTTCACAAGTTGAACCTAAAACTTTAGATGAAGTTAAAAATGATACTAATTGGATAAATGCAATGCAAGAGGTACTAAATCAATTCACTAGTAATAATGTTTGGAACTTAGTTGAAAGATCTAATAAATTTTCTGTAATAGGAGCTAAATAGGTTTTCAAAAATAAACTTAATGAAAATAAAATTATAATAAGAAACAAGGCTAGACTTGTAGCAAAAGAATATAATCAAGAAGAAGGCATAGATTTTGATGAAACTTTTGCTCCTATAACTAGACTTGAAGCAATCAGACTTTTACTTGCATTTGCTTGTCATATAAATTTCAAATTATTTTAAATGGATGTTAAAAGTGCAATTTTAAATGGATATATAACTGAAGAGGTTTATGTGGAACAACCTCCTGGTTTTAAAAATCATAATTATCCATATCATGTTTTCAAATTAAATAAAGCACCTTATGGATTAAAGCAACCCCCAAGGGCTTGGCATGAAAGATTAAGCAAATTTTTTTTGGACTATGATTTTTCTAAAGGATATTTTGACACTACATTATTTCTAAAAAAAAATAAAGACATGTTAATAATACAAATTTATGTTGATGACATTATCTTCGGTGCTACTAACAATAGTCTTTGTCAAGAATTTGTTGAGCTCATGTAGGGATAATTTGAAATGAGCATGATGGATGAGCTGAACTACTTTCTTGGACTACAAATCAAACAATTAGAGGAAGGAATCTTCATCAATTAATCAAAGTACATCAAGAAAATGCTTCAGGAGCTCGAAGAATGGGAAGCAGTGCTCTACTGATCTGGAGATGAATCTTGCAAGTAGGGGTGCAAAAGGATCGGGTCAGGCCTTGAGTGACCCCGATCCGATTTGGTTTCTTATTTGGATCCTAATTTTGGACCTAGACCTGACTCGATTGAAGATCAGGTCGGTCGGGTCGGTTCCACGGCTATAATTTTTGATCCGACGGGTCATTCGGATCGGGTCAGGTCCATGTATAACCTAGACCCAACCCAAAAAATTTGGGTCCACGTTGGGTCCGAGTCTAGGTTCGGGTCAGGTCCGGTCTGGACTTGCTACTTTAATTTATGAATGAAGGAAAGGCATGGAGTTAGCAGAGACCGATTTTCCTATTGCTCCTACTACTACCACTAAAAAGGAAGTGGAAGGAGTTAGCGAGAGAGCTTCCAATTTTTTTTGGCCTAGCGAGTGAGATCGAGATAGAGAGAGAGGGAGAGAGAAAGAGAGAGATGTCGGAGTGGGACAAGGGGAGAGCCTCATTCGTAGCTTTAATGGTGACGAGGATGATTTTCTCTATCGGTAACTAACCTCAGTAGTCCCCTCCCTTCTTCCATCTTCTCTCTTTCCTTCTCCTCTGATCTCTATGCTTGCGACACAGGGAGAGCCTTGACCACTGTTGCCCAGTAGATACAACCCAAGAGGAGGGGTGAATTGGGTCTTTTAAAACTTTTCAACTACTTCTAAACTTTTCAATTAATTAAGCTAAGTTGTATAGATGCACAGTGGAATTTAAACTTAGCAATAATTTGATTCTAATCTGATCAAGATTAAAATTATTAAGGAGTGGACTCAATAAACAATTAGTCTAGATTTTTCCAAGCAAGCATTTCAATATAATGAATCTTAATGCAGTTTTATTAAAAGAAACTTGATTAAAAAATTTGAATATACTTGCAACTAAAGGATGTGCGGATAAGAGTTAAGCAAGCAATTCAATTAGATATTTATCTAAGTAAGTAAGTGAGGAAATTAAACAATGAAAGAAAGCATCACAAACACAACAAACGTATAGTGGTTCGGTGCACCCAGCACCTACATCCACTCCCCAAGACCTCTTGGAAATTTTACTATAGTCCCTCAGATTACAACCGGTTGTTTTACAAGCTCACAACCTAACTTGTTGTTTTCACGAGATTACAACGAACTCGGTCGATTTTCACAGGCTCACCGACTAGAACCACTCGATTGTTTTTCCGAATTCACAATCAAACCCAGTTGGTTTTTTCCGGTTCACCAACCACAACCTTACACTGTTGGTTTTTCCTTTGGCCCACCAACAAACCTTAACCCCTTGATTCAATTCCTTGATTGAATCAAGTTACAAGATATTAGAACAAGAGTTTAAAACAAATACAAGCTTCTTAAACAAGCAGATATAACAATGTAAACAAATAGAGTAAAGAGAAGAAGCCCTCAAACAAGTTTTGTAGATGAAGGAACTCGGCTTCTTCTTAACTTGACCCTCTTCTGATTTAGCACGAGGTAGAAGATCACTAAAGTAGCACACAGTTGGAGAGGAAGCCTTGAGATTCACTCAGATGCTCTTCTTCTCTCTCTTTTGCTTTGAATAGCCCTTTTGTGCTTTTGGAAGGTTTCTCTTGAAATCTCTTCCCTATGTGTTCTGTCCCACTTTCTTAACTTCTCCCCTAGCTCTCCTCTTGATTTTATAGCTTTGGATGGCGTGGGAACAAAGATCTAGCCGTTAGAGACAAAAATAAAGCCGTTGGAGTTAAGAAAAAACTAGCCGTTATGCCTCCCGGCGTGCTCGAGTCGACTCGGCTGAAGTAGGAGTCGACTCGTGAATAAGAGTCTGCCGGCACTGTAGCTGGGAGTCGACTCGAGCACTGTAGCGCTGAAGTAGGAGTCTACTCGAGCACTGTAGCGCTGAAAATCAACTCTCTGTCTTTTTGTCTATTCTCAGTCGGAGTCGACTCGCAGAGTCTCGGAGTTGACTCGAGCACTGTTTCTTAAAACTTCAGAGTGCCAGAGTCGACTCTGAACTTCCAGGAGTCGACTCGAGGACTATTCTTTTGAATCTTTCTTTGAATTTGCTCCTCCAACTTGAATCCTTTGAACTTGAAACTTGGGCCAATGAAGTATAACTTTCTTTCAACTTTTTGAGAGCTTTTGAGGCCTTCTTGTATTTTTTCAACCTGCTATGTTCCTTGCAAAACAAATTATCTTTCTTCTTGCAACACAAACATTAGTAATTATACTTCAAGGTTTTGTGATCATCAAAATCAGTCTTTAAATCAATCTTTGGGTCATCAATCTCCCCCTTTTTGATGATGACAAAACTTGGAGTATGTGCAATATAAAATATATTGTGTTCTATAACTAATGCATAGCTAAGTTGCATGAAGTAGAAAACATATATCTTTAAAATATACTTCATGATAATGCTTTAGATTTAATCAACTTAACATAATCAACACATAAAGCATTATGAGCATATACTCAGATATTTCTTCCCCTTTTTGACAACATCAAAAAGGTTGCAAGATAATGAAACATTAAGCACAAAGCAGTAAATGATACTCAAATATTCCTTTTTCTTATTGTACTCTGATTTTCAGTCAATGCATGTCGAATTATTGCACAAATATGAATCATATAACTCAAGGCAATAATGTCAGAATAAGATTAATGAGCATAGATCAGAGCCAATTAAGATGATTTCAGAGCAAATTATAATGAGAGCACATCGAATGTGATTTCAAAGATAGTTTTTAAATCAAGTGTAGGTGGAACCTTTTTCAAGTTAATTCAAGATGTATCAAGACTGATATTCAAAGAAGGCACGAATGGAAATCTAACCCCCTTTTTTTGAAAGATCTTTAATAACAATTATGAAAGCTTGTTCATTTAAGATCTTTTGCCCAATATATTCAATCTAATCAATTTTTTAGAGTATAATATCAAAATTTATATACTCGAAAAATATAACATCATGTTGGATCATTAATTCTTAATGACTTCAAAGTTCTTTTATGATATAAAACATTGGGGCACAAAATACCGAAACATGAATTCATGCAATTTATGATATATCTTAATGTATACATAAAATTCAAGGCTTTGAAGTTTCTTTTAGAGCTCTTTTAAAGACTTTCTTTTACTCCGTTAAAGAGAAACACATTTTGATACATATAAAAATAAATTGGCACAAAATTGAAGCTCTAAAGAGCAAGCCAATAAGAACTCTTTAGTGAATTCAAAATAGATTTTCTAATAGAGATAGATGGAATTCATTTTCAAATAATTTTCAAGACAACTGATTTTCTGATTAGGTGCATTTTAAAATCTATAAATCTATCATATGTAGCAGCTACTTTTAAATTTGTGTTCACAAGAGATACTCAAAAAAATTCAACACATTATTCTTCCCCTTTTTCATTAAACTAGAGGCTCTTAAGATCAACTGTTTGAATTGCAATTTGGTTCATGATTGATGCATAAGATATATTAACCAAATAGCAAGCCTTAAGGTGTATAACAGAGATTTTCAGATTTAAATTTCAGATATTTATAATACATATTGGAGAGTATTAGGATCACTTCTCATTTAGTATTCTTTCTCTCGTCTTTAGTTATGGATTTATGCAATTAAGTTCCATATGATCTCTTCCTCTGAAATTTTCTTTCTCCTTCTTAATTGATCATTCCATTTAAGAATTTAGAATTTGAAGATAATTTTCAATAAAACATTCAAATTGTTAATCTTGAAAATATATTTTCTATAAATTTCAGCATATTTTTAACTTAACCCATTGAGAGCATATTTGCAAATATCAAATCATATTCATTTGAAATAATAAACGCTCTATAGAATTAAACTCAAAGTATAGGCTATATATAATTAAGACAAGTAATGGCAACCCAAGGAGGTTCATCAAAATCAATTCATAAAATATTCAAGGTATGCATCATATGATGGTGACTTTTGAATAAAATACAAAATCTAGAGAGATTGATATGTCTAAAGCTCCTCCTCAAAAGATGCATTCTTTTTTAATCATTCTATTCTTTTTGTTAAATTTCAGATGTTAATGATAAGCGTGAATAAAACTGAAATTCTATAATATTAAAAATGTAAAGTGATCTAGAGTTTTTCAAAATTTATAACAATCACACTTTTTCATCTTTCAAGAACAAGTTATGCTTCCTCTTAATCTTTGAGAAAATGTACTGAAATATTAATCAAAAAATAATTCATTTAAAGCTCAATTTCTTTCAAAAGCAATTACATTTTCTTGCTTTTAAGAGTCATTTGAGTGAGTAAAAATTTTTCTAGCTTTAGGAGCATTCACTTTCTTTTAAAAATAACTTTTTTTTTTAGTGATGGAAGCAACAATCATGCAGAAAAGGATATAGAAGATCATTTGATGCAGGAGCACCACCCTCATTCTAATGGCGTGGGACATTGGGCGAGGGGTGAAAAGAATTTGAGTCCAAGAACAGTTGAGTCCAAGCTGAAATTAGATTGAGTCCCTGCAATAAGTGATTTGATTCACAATGGGTTAGCCTCTTCAGTGTCAATTAGATTGAGTCCAAGGCGTGAATGGGTCCATGGCTAATTAGAAGTGGTCACAAGTCAAAATAAAGAGAAGTTCAACCATGAAGACCTCTCACAAGTGGAAAAAATTCAGAGTTCAGATCTAGTTGAAATCCGTGACAAATTGAACACCTTATGGTATTTTGAAGATTTCGAGAGCTACAGAAGTCTGATTAAGTTGATTCAAATTTTGTTGGAAAGTAGACATCCGTAGCTTTTCAATGACTATAAGAACATGAAATTAAAAGATCAGATAACATTTGAGGAGTCTCCCGAACTTCATGCTGATGTTGGTACCCGAGAAGGAGTTCCACCTAGATAAATATTCATGGCATGCGGCTGAATTCCTTTTGATGGGTTTCAATCCACACGCCATAGATATGGATCTTAGGTGTCTAGGCTTAGGTGTCAAGGCCTTTGATTGGTCAACTAGAAAATTTAAATTTTGAATTGAGTCCACATGTAATTAGGAGTCCAATTTAAAATTCTGTGTAGTCCTTATCCTTTGCCAACCTTTCCTTCTATATAAAGGAGGATATGATGAATGAAGTTAGTTTTGGATTTCGAAATTTTTCCTCGTGAACGTGAGAAGGGGCAAGTCCCTTGCTTGGTATGATGCCAAGAGGCTGAAGGAAGAGGTGGGATGCCTCCCCTTCATGCCTTCCAAGTTTGAATTAGTTTGGATGAGATTTTCAAAACTAATTCATCCTTATCCACTCTCTCTCTTTCTTGTTTCATGCCTTGTTCCCTTAGGTGCGCCTCCTTGTGTGCCACATCAGCCTGCCCAGCCGTATTCCTCATGCCACAATCCCTTCCCACGTCCTCCCTTGAGTCCTAATCCCAGTAGGACTCTAAATAACCCAAGCCGGCCAACCCGTTAGGTGCAAACCAATTTCAGCCGCCCACTCAATTGGGTGCCCAATTCTAGTCACTTGGTTGAATCCCACGAACCCAATCTCACCCATCCAGCAACCCATCTTCTTCCTCCTTCCTTCCACCACAAAAAACCCTAGCCTCCATTGCCATTGCTTTGGAAAAAAAAAGAAGAAAGATTCAGCCATCCTCAAAGAAGAAAAAAAATCTGTAGCCCACCTCGATTGCGTCAATTGGTATCAGAGCAAATCCTTGTCGCCATGAGTACCAGAAGTGGTCGCCCCTACAACAATGAACGACAACGTGCTGAGATGATGGCCGAGCTCATCCGGCAAGTGGCGGCCTTGAATCAGAAGGTGGAAGTTGTTTGGGATCGTCTCTTCCCCGAGCCAAACAATCTTGAAGATGATCATGGCGTTCCTGCACATCCTGAAAATCCAGAAGACCCTGACGTTGAAGCATTCTCCCCTGGGGGTCTATCACCCCAAAGGCCACCTAGGGGTCAGCGGATGCCCCCTCCAAACATTCCTCGTATGGGGAATAATTTCAGAAACTCCTATGTTCATCAAAATCAGCGGGAGCGCAATGATCTCGATTATATCATGAAGCAGGTTCGTGTAGAAGTTGCTGATTACAGCGGAAGCATGGACCCAACCCACTTCCAGGATTGGCTGATGTCTCTCGAAGACTACTTCGAATGGTTCAGCATGCCCAATGAAACCAAAGTGCGATTCGTGAAGATGAAGCTCAAGGGCCAAGCACGCATATGGTGGCATAGCGTTGAAGAGAAGCTTCATCGACTCCGACAGCCCCCTATCAATGATTGGGAAGAGATGAAACTTCGTTTGAAGGAAAAGTTTCTTTTCCTTGATTATGAGGAGACACTCTTCGAAGAACTTCTGAAACTTCATCAAGGGAGCTCTTCCGTAGAGGAGTATACGGTCCGATTTCATGAGTTGATGATCCGCAGCAACCTCACGGAGACGGATCGACAGTCCCTAACTCGGTACCGATCCGGGCTGAGGGATGACATCAAGAGGGAGCTAATGACGACGCGCATCTTCAGCCTAGAGGAGGCATACCAACTCGCCATTTGAGTTGAATCGCAGCTACGACAAAGACGCCCTGCGCAAGCACCGGTTGCACAAAGATTTCCCGAGCGCAGCACCAACCGAGGAGTTCCATTTCCTCGAGGTAACGCCCCTGCTTTCAGATCTGAAACCTCTGTAAATAGAAGCACATATCAGAAAAGGGGTGCTCCAAGGGCTAATAAAAAGCGTAAAGGTCCTATGCCACAATCCACACCGCAAGGAAAGAATCCTGTTGAATGCTACAAGTACGGCGGGCGAGGCCATTTCGCCGTTGTTTGTCCTACCCGAGACCAACGATTTGCATTGGTATGTGAAGAGGATGAGATCATAGGACCCTCTGAAGTCACTCCTCCCTCTCAGCCCACTGATGAAGAGGGAAATGAAGAAAATGAAAAAACATGATGAAGAAGCCCCTGCAGTGGAGCTAGAAGCTTCAGATCTACCTGTGTGCATCGTGCGGCGGGTTCTTACGGATTGCAAGCAGGAGGAGAACGTGGAGGAAGATTGGAGGCGCACCAATATCTTCCACACTCGCATCGAGCATGCCAACAAGTCTCTAAATCTCATCATTGACAATGGAAGCTGCATGAACATCATTTCCGAAGAAGTGCTGAAAAAGCTGAATCTAAAACCGGTACCGCATCCAAAGCCGTATCGGGTAAGTTGGATCGAAGACTCCTCCATCCCTATTAAACAAAGATGCTTGATCAGTTTTTTACTTGGTAAGAACTTTCGAGATGAAGTATGGTGCGATGTTCTGCCCATGAAAGCGTGCCATCTTCTTCTAGGAAGACTTTGGTTGTATGATCGTAGTGTCAAGTATGATGGTCGATCCAATTATTATTCTCTATATTGTGCCAACAAAAGAGTTGTGTTAAAGCCCCTTCGGATCACTGATTTTACCTCTGAAAATCTGATAATCCAACGGGTTTTAACCATGAGAAAGTTTGAAGCTTGTAGCCGAGAGATTGGAGTCATGTATGCACTAGTGTCTAGGGAAGTTGGGGCTGAAATTTCAAAAGTTGTTCCTCTTGATTTCAAGTCTATATTGGATGATTTTTCTGATGTAACCTCTGAAGACCTTCCCAAGGAACTTCCACCAATGAGGAACATCCAACATGCCATAGATTTGGTGCCCGGTTCAAGCTTACCGAATCTTCCCGCATACCGGCTGAATCCGAGAGAACATGAGGAGCTTCACCGCCAAGTCCAAGAACTTTTGGACAAGGGATTCATCCGAGAGAGCCTCAATCCATGTGCCATCCCATCTCTACTTACTCCCAAGAAGCATGGTTCATGGAGGATGTGCGTGGACAGTAGAGCAATCAACAAGATTACAGTGAAGTACCGTTTTTTGATCCCGCGGCTTGACGACATGCTGGATTTGTTGCATGGAGCCACCATCTTCTCCAAGTTGG